>NC_133649.1:249792696-250051029 GCF_009905375.1 Apium graveolens | reverse complement strand
AGGGAAGACAATGTCGATCTCCCTTATGTTAGGATGAAGTTGTAGAGCGCAAGATGCTCAGACCAACAGTGGTCCAAGAACAAGGATATAATAGATCTAATCAGAGGACGACTGGTAGTAGCCCAAGATGGACATAAGAGGTATACTGATTTGACACGAAAGGACAAAGATATGAAGTAGGGGACTTATTGCTGTTACTGGTATTCTCTTAGGAAGATGGATAAGGTTCGGAAAGAAAGGAAAGCTAAGCCCACGATTTGTTGGACCCTTGGATATATAAGACGTATTGAGAAGTTATAAATTGAACTAGCCCTACCCCGAACCTGTAGCAATTCATATCGCGTTCCACGTATCAATATTAAGGAAGTTTAATCCGAATATGGGACATATAGGAGAATGTCAGCGCATAGACATGCAACCAGACCTGACCTATATGAAGCAACCAGTAGGGTTATGGATTGAAAGAAGCAAGTGCTTAGGAACATGGTTATCAAACCGGTCATAGTTTTATGGTAAAACCACAATGTGGGAAGAATTGACTTGAGTTAGAAATCGCAATGCTAGAAAAGTATCCCCAACTGTTACTATCTGATTCCGGGACGGAATCCTTTTAATGAGGGGAACTGTAATAACCCCAATTTTTGGAATTTTGAAACACTGATGAATAGTAACTTTTGCTGATGATGCTGATTAGGGAAAATTATCAGACCACACTATATAGGAGTACAGTTATGGAAATTCCAAGATCGTATTAGTATTCCATAAAGTAAATGAGTGTATGTAAAGGTCGTCAGAATCCAAATTCGAACACTTTGATTTTTCCCGAAAATCCACAAGATACCGAAAAAATTGAGTATAAGGTAACATGATTAAAAGGATTTAAATTCAAGGATTACAAGGATCATTAAAGGATTATAAAATATGAAGAGAGGGTTAGGGAAGCCCAAGTATAAGATCCCGGATACGTTTCCTCGAACGATTAACATGAACGAACGATAAATGAATCGTAGAATAATTAACTAAGTAATGCAAGTGGCAAGGAGGATGAGCTCATTGGTGACCAAACACAGATTATGGTCACCTTCCACTCACAGTAACAATCACGCAATAACCAAACAAATATCTTCTTATCACTTCCTTATCCAACCACAACCCCAAGTCAAACATTTCTCTCCCCCATTGTAATCAAAAAAGACCCGAGAGGAAAAGAGAGATGGAAAATGGAGGAAGATGAAATGCTTGTATCTTGAGTTTTCCCTTGGGCGGTTTTCGCGTTCTAACCTTTCAAATAGAAGCCCTCGAGAAGCTCTACACATTTAAGGTAACCACCTCTCCTCACCTCCTTGATTCTCAATTCCGTTTTTAATGTTTTATGGTTCAGATGAATAGTTAACTCAAGAACTAATGTGTGTTCTGGATTTGTTTAAGATTTTGATCATTATAAAGGCTAGTTAAGGATCATCTAAGGTTGTTAAGCATTACCCACTCTCCAAGGAAGGTATAAACTCTAAAATCTTGATCTTAACTTGAGTTTTGTTTAAGATTTGTGGTTAAAAGTGATGAGTATTTTGATTATGTATGTATAGTTAGTTAATGATTGGTTTTTAGTGGTTATTGTTGTTGTTGTTGGTTAAAATATTGGAGGAGTGGTTTGAAATGGTTTGGTTATGAAAGAGTTTTGACTTGGTTAAGTATTATTGTACAAGGTCTTGATTGGTTGATGCTTAGTTGTTATTTTGGTATAGTCTACAAGTGGAAAAACATGTAAACATAGCCGTCGTAATGCCCGTTTTCATACAAATGCTTGTTCTTAGTGTTCGGGACAGAGAGCTAACTGTTGAATCTGTAACTTTGCCATATTTAGCTAGATTGTGTCGTAAACTTCGTTTTGATATGTGGTTCACTTGAATCCGATATACGGTTTAGGAGAAACGACCGTTTTAAGTAGCGGCGTTCCGCAAACAAACCATTTCCCCTCGCCTTACTTTGAAACCTTGGTTAAGGTCCTTAAATGACTATTTGGAGTATGAAGTAATTATGTAAGGTTAATGGGTCAGTTGGTAGATTATTCGCGAAAGCGTCGCCTTAAAATTCGTAACGGTTAATTTATTAAAAATAGTGGAGCCGAGGATACTCGAGCGACTTATGTGAATCGTTAAGCGACCATAAGCGAACATTAGAGTCTAATTGGTTAAAGTCTAGTTTCTTAAGCGACCGTGGTTTAATTCCAACTTATATGTTGTTTATAGGTTATCAGACTCGCCCCCGGGCCTTTTACCACCCCCCCGTCCCTCAGGAAAGTTTTCTACCCGTTATACTATTGTTGTGATGTAAATATATTGATGCATTATCTTGAGATAAGTGCATGGTTGTTATTAAAAATCTTGCGATATATTGGAGCATGTTGATATGGTATATATATGCATGTTGTGAAATCTTGATATTTTATTATCAATTCAAATGCTTATAAACTGCATAATGCCTATGCTAGAGATAAGCAATAGTTGCATATACCCTTAGTATAGTGGACCCGAAGGTGAACATTTTTCTAAACCGGGAGTCGATGTTCCCGAGTATAGTATATGTATATATATATAAATAGTTTTTAAGAACTATTAATCGAATAAGGTTTATTCGATAACTTTATTTTATTTAATGAATATTATTTTGATCATTCGAGGACTTATTACTCCGCTCATTTATTTAATGAATATTAATTTGAATATTATTCGAGAACTTATGACTCCGCTTATTTTATTAAATAATATTCTTTATTTTATTAAAGAATAATGTTTCAATATTTCAAAATTATTCTCGATTATTCAAATAAGATCGTACTTACGTATAAGTATATCTTTGGTTATTTATTATTCATTTCAAGTATGAGTTTTTAAAACTTTTACTTCAATTATTTTATAAAGATTATCCTTTATGGGAATATTATTTAAATAATAATATTAAGATATTCTCCAACATAGCGGGACTGATTTATTTTATTTAATCAGCATTACTCCAAACATTCTTAAAAAAAATTTCGAGTCTTCAAAATGATTTTAAAAGTTAGAGCGGATCCCAAAACTCGTTTTCAAATTTAAGATCTTCCTTTCGAAGGGGATTTAAATACTCGCTTAAAAATGAGGGATCCGGCTCTGTGGTATATTTTATTGCGTGCAACGAGGTTGTTGTTTTGATAAAGGAATTTGATTACTTGCCCAACGTTCGTGAAGTAAGTCCATCTAATTGAGTCGGCATAAGCGACATGCCGGGGTACGGTCTATCAAAGTGTAAGTGGCTGGGTGGCAGTCCATCAACGCGTAGGAGGCCGGGTGGCATTCTATCACAAGGTCCTAATGCGGCCAGGGTGATGACCGGTGGGGGATTCATCCATCTACTGGTAGAAAAGGTTACTTATTGGTATCTTTGCCTGATCAGCAAGATATCAGGTTTATGCCAAAATTCTCTTCTTTCTAAATTCATTGGATATGACAACTCTGTTTATGCTTGTCATGACAGAGGTTTTCAGGGAATGTATGAGATATATATATATAGTTGTATATATATTGGGACTTAATGAAGTATCTCGTACTTCATTTCTTTTGAATGATATTTCAAAGATTGAATTTGTTCAAGTCTTATCTTGTAGTCTCATCTATGTGATGAACTTTGAAACTGATTATACCTTGAACGGTGGTAGTTCAAGTCATATTCGGGAAAAGATATAAGTATATTGGAGTATCTAGTAACTTCATCTTTTCAACTTATATCTAGTAAATGATTATCTTATGCATAACAAAGATTTTCAGAAAAAATGTTGAGACAAGGTTAGATATATGAGATCACCATGCAACGATATTTTATACAGTTATAAACTGAACTCTGTGTATACTATGCATGGAAGAGGACTTCCAAGATTTTGAAAAGTATATATACATATATACTGAATATTTTGCGACTTGGTCATATTAAGATATCAAACTTGGTTCATTTTTTCTTGACCAAGATTTTCATAAGTACTATGAGAATGCTCTTATATTGTTAATTATTATACATATTATTTCGGTGGGCTTGTTGCTCACCCTTGCTTTCTTCTTTCATCACACAACAACAGATAGAAAAGATGAACATGATCAAGCTCACAATTCGCAAGCGGTTAGGAAACGTTCCACCATTTTATGGAGGCGTTGATGCCGCTATAGATGAGGTAGGAACTACTAATTGGCTAGGTTTTCAACTATAGATGTACCAGACTTTTGTATATTTATGAATTGTAATAATGGCAAAGAATATGTAAATTTATTCAGAAACCCTTTTAAGGTGTAATCTCTCATAATTGTGGAATTAAATGACTTGTGTTATTTTTGGTATTCATCTCTGAGACTATAACTTAGTGGTGTGTGTGTATATTGTGGGGTCACAGTACGCAGTAGTTGGTTAGTTTATTAATATTAAGTGTTATTAAGGGAAATGGAACTCGTGACAACCCGGATCCCCGACCCCGGATTTGGGGGTGTTACATTGGGGATCCTCGCTACCAACCAGTTCCTTCTTAACTAGAAAAGAGTATAAACAAAATCGCACAAATGATCTAACTAGCTCAACAAGTCATATAGACAATACTGAGAATAAATAATGATCAAGTGAAATGAGTTAAGGTATCAAGTGAACAATGAATAATGATTTAGAATTGGATATTAGATTTTCATTTTAAAAACCAAGGTTAGGCTGCTGATCAGTCACGCACTAACCCCGAGCAAGGCACACAGCTCTGCTCTAATTACTGGATCGAAGGCACACATTGGCCTAACTTGACCACCAATCTGGTGTGACCACGAATCTGGTCCACAATTTTATAAAACAATCCAATTCTATCAGAATAACATAATAAACAATGTAAAGCAATAAACAGATTCATAAACAACATTGGATCCACATAGAATGTCTATCGAGTTGTGAAATAATTGGATAACAAAAGAATCAAAGTTTCAGAGTTACAAGGATTTGGTCTTTCAATATATAAGGAACAATGGTTTGAGTATGTAAGTAATCCTGGTTTAGTGTTCAGTATTTAGTTTGTATGTATTTGTGGAGTAGTTACATATATTTATGGGTCGTATTCAGGTATTCAATAATCAATGGTTCAAAAAGAATAAGGTTTACGGCTCAAAGATCAATAACTGGAATCAAGGTTTAGGGTTCAGTGCTTCAAAGCACTTACAATGTAAAACAAAACTATCAACTATTCACAGTATATCTCGAGAAAGTTCAGAACACTTTCCTTGTATTAGCTTGCTACACTGTACTAGTTTTCAATCACAACCTCTTACTCCTCGGCTACTTGCTTCCCTTTCCTACACCTTGCCTCTTCTGCTCATATAGCATAAGTATCTATCAATACTCAACTCATATGATTCTACTCGATATAAGCTTCTATCTACCCTTCGTTTTACCCAAATCCGATTTACAGATTGAAAGATGCGATCAAAACAGTTATATAACGTACACATACGCATTTAACACGTTAATCAATGCACCTATAACACATAACACGTAAGATGTTTGATTGAAAATACTTTTCAAAGAAGGTTTGATGTTAAAAGGATTTTTCAGATAATTAATATGGATTTTTAAACATTTTTTAGAATTTAAACGGGGCATTGAACCATTTTTTAAACAGTAAACAGGGTTCGGTTGGCCGATTCTGGCTTCAAAATTATTTTATAATAATTATCGAGCCTTAAAAACAATTTAGTATAATATTTTAAAGCTTGAAACTATTTTCAGAATTTTTAATTCAAAAATAAATAATTAAATCTAATTAAATAATTAATTAAAATCAATTAATAATTAATTAAATCAATTAATCAATTAATTTTCAAATTAATTGACCAATTAACTAATTAATTATTAATTAAAAGTAATTAACTAATTAATTCAGATTTATTTTTTAATTAAAAATAATTTTTGGAATTAAAATAATAATTTTTAGAATTTTTAATAATTAAAAACGAATTTATGTAATTAAAATAAATAGAAAATATGATTTTGAAATAATTTATAAACATCAATCCTATTTTTGCAAATTCTGAAAAGTTCAGGGACCAAATTTCATCTTTTTCAAAAGTACAAGGACTAAAGTGCAATTTTACAACCCCGTCGCCGGAAAACGCTCTTTCTCGCTGGAGACGGAGTTCCCGGGATCCTCACACCTCCACAAACTCCAGATCACTTCTCCTAATCACCAGGAACACAACCCAACAATCAAATCGTTCTAATAACCCCGGAGTTGGCCATAAATTGGCCGAGAAGTTCGCCGGTTCCGGCGAACTTTGTTTACTTTGATTCGAGCAAACCAGGAATCGTCAGTTGTTGTAATATACATGAATCGATTGCAAATTCAACAAGGAACACGATACAATCAACAAAAACATCTAATAACCCCTAGAACAAAAAGGCCCAAATTTCAATTCAAAACATTCATACGGGTATAAACCCTAATTTTGAAATTTCAAAATTAAACCCAATTTTGAACATGTTATTGAACTCCAAATTAGTCATATAATATATCAAAATCATCAGGAAGAAAATCCCTACAACATGCAATCATCAAATCATCCAAACAATCATCTGAACAAAAATTCATAATTTTAATCAAAATAATTCGAAAATAAATAAAAATATAGAACATAAACCTTGATTTCTGCAGTTCTGAAACTTGAAGAATCTGATAGTACTCCTTAAATCCTTCATTTTGGTTACTAGAGCTTCCCGAGCAGATTGCAATAACACCTCGAAATTATAGTTTGATTCTCAGAAGGTTATAGAAAATTAGGGTTTTTCTCTGTAAAATTATATAATTACTGACTCCAAATGATTTTCTGTATAAAATAAAATACGGTAAGGGTTATTTATATTTATGAAATATTGGTACCCCGTTGGATCATACCGGATATAAAATAGTACATTTATTTATAAAAATAGATCCAAAACGGTACCAGTTTCGGGATAATTATGCAAATCTGTACAATTTGTACTGTGGTCTTGGTCTCAGCACCTGGTTACACGTATTACGAGGTGATAATTAAAATAGTTTAATAAAAAGATCCCGTTTATCGAAAATACGAGTTTTATTGATTTACCGAAACAAGTTTTGTATCGAAAATATTGCGTCGCGATCCGCACAGGACAAACCGTACGCCAGATCGAAAAAGTCAAAATATGAAAAATGCTCGGAATATTGCAATTAGGTTAGGAAGGAGTCTCGGAAGAGTTTCGGGTTATAAAAACGTAAAAACGGGTGAAGTCGGCTGGTTCCCGATTATATAAAATGATTTAAAAATACTCGAAAAAAGAATTTATTGAATCCATAAATTTTCTATAAAATCATAAATTAAATTATAAAAAAATAGAAAGATATGGCAATTATCTATATTCTATTTTGGACATATAAAAATTAAAATACTCAATTTATATTATTTTTAATCACCCAAACACATATACCACTTAACAAATAATTCACAGAATACATACTGAACATGCATAATATTTATTTATTAACCAAAATAATTACACGATATATCCCAGATATTACATCCTTCCACCCTTAAAAGGATTCTGTCCTCAGAATCTCCTACGAAAACAAATGAGGGCACTTTTCTCTCATATCACTCTCTAACTCCCAGGTTGACTCTTCAACCTTTGGGTTTCTCCACAATACTCTTACTAACTTTACCACTTTATTTTTTAACACTTTCTCTCTTTCTTCTAGAATCTCTATCGGACTCTCCACATATGACAAAACTGCTTGAAGTTCTATTGGCTCGTACTCAATTACATGCCTGGAGTCGGAATTAATTTCTTAAGCATCGATACGTAAAAAACATTGTGTGTTGGATATATTTGTGATGTCATGTCTAATATGTTTTGTTTAGTTTCAGAACTTAATATCAGGACTTATCAGGACTTACTGGAAATCAGGATTTACTGAAGACAAGAAGATATCAGAACTTAAATTATCAGAACTTGTGATATCAGAACTTAAGGAAGGATATGCTTCAGAAGTAAAGTGCGGCTGATTTCTAGGAGAGGATCTGGACTAAAACAAAGGAAGATATGCTTTAGGAGTTGGACGACTAGAAGACTTGTAGAAGATAATATCTGATTGATATATTTTAGGAAGAGATATATTTCATATCAATTAGAAGATATCTTGTAAGTGTGTACTATATAAACACAGATTAGGGTTTACACTATAAGTGTTATCATTCACGAGAAAGATTATTGATTGTAACCCTAGCAGCTCTTAGTGATATTCATACATCATTGAGAGAGTAGTTTAACCTACTTTGTAACAAAGTTTATTATATTGAATAAATTTGATTATTATTACATATTTGTGATCGATTTGATTATATAAACACTATATTCAACCCCCTTCTATAGTGTTGTGTGACCTAACAAGTGGTATCAGAGCCTTTTTGTTAACACACATACAGTAAGATCTAAATAATAATCATGTCTAATCAATCAAAAACAGAAGACCCTCAAGAACCTGCAAAGGTTCAACCCATTCATAACACCAGTAGATATGAAACCATCAGGGTTCCTATGCTCAGGGTGTCTGAGTACCCTGTATGGAGTGTGAAGATGGCCATGTTTCCAGAAGCTACAGATCCAGAATATTTAGACAGAATTAATGATGGTCCACACAAGCCCACAAAGCTTTCTGTTGCAGTTGGGAATGAGCCACAAAAGATGATTCCCAAATAAAATAGAGAATTCACCTCTGAAGACATCTCTTCAATAGCCAAGGATGCAAAAGTAAGACACTTGCTCCATAGTGCACTTGACAATATCATGTCAAACAGGGTGATTAGATGAAAGACTGCAAAAGAAATCCGGGATACATTGGAAGTGAGATGTCAAGGAACCAATGCCATCAAAAAGAACAGGAAGACAATACTCACACAGGAGTATGAGCACTTTGACTCAAAATCTGATGAGTCACTAACTGAGACATATGACAGATTCACAAAGCTGTTGAATGATCTGTCACTAGTGGATAAGGAATATGATCCAGAAGATTTAAATCTGAAATTCCTACTAGCTCTTCCTGAAAAGTGGGATTTGAAAGCTACTACAATAAGAGACAACTATGAACTTGCTGATATCTCTCTTGATGAAATTTATGGGATGCTCAAGACTCATGAACTTGAGATGGAGCAAAGAATGAAGAGGCATGGAGGGAAGACTAAGACAGTTGCTTTGAAGGCTGAAGAAAAGCTAATTGTCTCTAGGAAGGCAAAGGGAAAGGCTCTCATCATACAGTATGATTCAGAGTCATCAGATTCTGATGATGATAATTCAGAACCTAAAAATTTATCTGAAGTGGATGTTGATGCAGAGATGATACAACTGTGTGCTCTTATGGTGAAGGGTATCACAAAGATAGCCTAAAAGAAATTCAGAAAGGGTAAGAAGTTTTTCAGGAAAAGTGGAAGTTCTGAAAAGAAAGGGTTCAGAAAGTCTGAAGGCAAATGAGGAAAGTCTGACAGAGGAGACAACTCAAATGTCAAATGGTACAATTATGGTGAAAGAGGCCACATATTTCCTGATTGCAAGAAAGGAAAAGGTGATAAAGGCCAGGCACTTATCACAAAGAAGAAAAACTGGGCAGACACTTCAGAATCTGAAGAATAGGTGAACTATGCCTTAATGGCAAATACTGATAACAGTTCTAATGCCGCTAAACTTGAGGTACCTCTATCAACACTTGCTTTTGATACAGATGATATTACTGAGTTGAGATTATTTCTGAAAAACATCTATATTAGCTATAAAGATCATACTTAGAGAATGAAAGATTAAAATCTGAAAATCTCAAGTATAAAAACAGATATAGCTATCTTAAAGAAGAGTTAGTCCACCAAAACACTGTTCAAACAGAAAGAGATAAAGGTGTGTATGTTAAGAATGAATTGCTTAAACAGAATGGTTATCTAAAAACTGAACTAGAAAAAGAAAGAGAAATCATTAGGACTTGGACTAACTCAGGCAAAACAAATCAGAATATTCTAAGTAGTGGAAACTGGAAAGAGGGGTTAGGTTATAAAGATGGAAAAAGTGAGAAAGGGACTTTGCCAATTAAGCCAAAGGTAAATCCTGTTAAATTTGTTACAAAAACTGTTGTGTCTGATTCTGAAAAGATGAAAGACTCTAAAATAGAAGTCAAAGAAAAGTCAACTTCTGACAAATTAAAACAGGATAAACCAACTGTAGTAAACATAGGCTTAAAGACAAAGAAGCATCTTAAGCATAAGCTGAAAGAAATAAGGAATGTCAACAAGGTAAAGAAAGCTAGGAAAAATAGAAATGGAAAGGAAGGTGTGAATGAAAGTAAAAATTATATGCCTGTTCCTAATGCTCCTAGAAAGAAATGCTATAATTGTGGAAACTCTAACCATCTTGCTTTTTTTGCAGGAAAAATAAAGATATAAACTCTTTACCTCCTAAATCAGGAGTTAAGAGTCATTCTGTTAGGTTTAAACCACAAAATCCTTATTTTCATTGTGGTAGTTTATGGCATTCTATTTATACTTGTAAGGAATATCATAGTCTGTACTATGATTATTATGAAATAAAACCTTCTTTAAAGAAAGTTAGTGTAATTCCTTGTAGTGTAAATTCTGATGCAAAGTATGATATAAAGTCTGATAAAAAGCATGTTAGCATAAACTCTGAAACTAAATCCGCTGCAAATGCTAACAAAATTAATAAGGCCAAAGGATCCAAGCAGGGCTGGGTCTTTAAAACTAATCAATAGCGGTCTTTGTGATTGCAGGGCAACAGGAAAAATATCCTGGTTCTGGATAGTGGATGTTCAAGACATATGACTGGAAAGAAAGCCCTGCTATCAGACTTTATGGAGAAAGCTGACCCACGAGTTTCTTATGAAGATGGAAACATGGGAAAAACTCTAGGATATGGCATTATCAATCTTGGGAATGTCATAATTGAATCAGTAGCTCTTGTCTCAGGACTTAAACATAATCTGCTAAGTGTGAGTCAAATCTGTGACAGAGGTTATCATGTGGATTTCTTTGAAGAACACTGTGAAGTTGTATGTTAGGTCACACACACACTGTAGAGGGGGTGAATACAGTGTATAGTACACTCAAATCGAACTTTAAGAACTTAAGTAACAGATACAAACTTTATTGAAATAATAAACTCTGTTACAGTATGGAACTGTTACCTCTCAGTGATGAACAAATATCACGAGAGCTGCTAGGGTTATATAGAATAATAACTTCGATAATGATAACACTTATAGTGTAAACCCTATGCCTGTGTTTATATACTACACAGTTACAAGATAATCGCTAATTGATATGGAATATAAATCTGCTTCCTAAAATATATCAATCAGATATCTTTTCTTCCAAGTATTCCATTCTTCACGGAATTCCTTCTTCATGCATGTCTCTTCTTATGTTTATCTCGATCTTCTTTCCTTTAATCAGCTACTGTCCTTATCTGATTGTCCTTCAGCACTTAAGTTCTGATATCTATCTTCTGATGATTATCTCCTGATAATATAAGTACTGATATCCTTAAGTCCTGACTTCCAGTATAAGTACTGATCAACAGTTAAGTACTGATTTATCCTGTTCACGTAAGATCTGAAAGCTAAATATAAAACATATTAGCCATGACATTATCAAATATATCTAACAATCTCCCCCAACTTGTAAATTAACAAAATATACAAGTTTAACAGATATTTGATGATGTCAAAAACATTAAGTACAAATGCATGAGAAATAGACTAGATAACTACAACTTACAGTCCTTAAAGTTTTTACCAATTTCAACTTCTGATAACAACTTCAATCTGTATAAATATCATAATTTAAGCAGTTGTAGATCTTCGACTTGGCTTCTTCATTTTCTGATCTCTCTGATGTTAGGAGTTGTTCTGAGATAGTTCTTCAACAAACATTTCTCAGCATATCTTAGTTCATCAATCATTCTCCTTTTAACACCTTTAAGCTCTGCAGTATCTTCACCAGTTTGAAAGATTGCAGCTATGAGATCATTAATCTTTGCTTTTCTTAACTCCTGATCTAGTCTTATGACATAAGCATTGTCAGATTCAAGATTGAATTCAAAGAAGAAATATGCTATGGTTATAGTCTATTGCAAAGAAGAAATATGCTATGGTTATAGGTGGATGAGTTCACAAGATACACAGTAAATAGGGATTTTGAAATATGTTAACCCATAATCCAGTAACTGATTCTTCATCCAAAGAATCTGTGCACAACAGCTTCCTGCAGCAATATACTCTGCTTCTGCAGTTGATGTGGAAATTGACTTTTGTTTCTTGCTGTACCAAGAAACCAATCTGCCTCCAAGAAATTGGCAGCTTCCACTTGTGCTTTTCCTGTCAATTTTGCAACCTGCAAAATCTGCATCTGAGTAACCTATTAGTTTAAAATCTGATTCTCTAGGATACCATAATCCCAGAGCAGTTGTTCCTTTAAGATACTTAAAGATTCTTTTTACAGCTGTTAAGTGAGGTTCTCTTGGATCTGCTTGAAATCTTGCACAAAGACATGTAGCATACATGATATCAGGTCTACTAGCAGTTAGATAGAGTAGAGAGCCAATCATACCTCTGTAGTCAGTAATATTTACTGATTTACCGGTATCCTTATCCAGTTTTGTTGCAGTGGCCATTGGAGTGGATGCACTTGAACAATCTTGCATTCCAAATTTCTTTAGCAAGTTTCTGGTGTACTTGGTTTGACAAATAAAAGTGCATTCTTCATTCTGCTTGACTTGAAGGCCCAGAAAGTAGCTAAGTTCCCCCATCATACTCATCTGATATCTTGACTGCATAAGTTTGGCAAACTTCTTGCAAAGTTTGTCATTTGTAGATCCAAAAATGATATCAACATAAATCTGGACCAGAAGTAAGTCCTTTCCATGGTTGAGGTAGAACAGTGTTTTGTCTATTGTCCCTCTGTTGAATCCACTTTCCAGAAGAAACTGAGCTAAAGTCTCATACCATGCTCTAGGAGCTTGCTTAAGTCCATAAAGTGCTTTGTCAAGTCTGTAGACATAATCTGGATGTTTGGTATCTACAAAACCTGGAGGTTGTTCAACATATACCTCTTCCTCCAATTCTCCATTGAGAAAAGCACTTTTCACATCCATTTGAAAGACAGTAAACTTTTTGTGAGCAGCATAAGCCAAAAATATCCTTATGGCTTCTAACCTAGCAACTGGTACAAATGTTTCATCATAATCAATTCCCTCCTGTTGAGAATATCCTTTTGCAATCAGCCTTGCCTTATTCCTTGTAATTATGCCATCACTGTCAGTTTTGTTTCTGAATACCCACTTTGTACCAACAACAGATCTATTCTTTGGTCTTGGTACTAGGGTCCAGACTTTGTTTCTTTCAAATTCATTCAACTCTTCCTGCATTGCTTACACCCAATCAGCATCTTGAAGAGCTTTTTCCACTTTCTTTGGCTCAGTCTGAGAGAGAAAAGAATTGTAAAGACACTCATTTGAAGTACCAGTTCTAGTTCTGACACCTGCATCAGGATTTCCAATTATCAAATCAGGTGTATGTGATTTTGTCCACTTCCTTGCAGATGGAAGGTTTTCTCTAGAACTGGATGCTCCCCCATGATCCATGCTATCTTCATTTTCATTTTCTGATGCTCCCCCTGAAACTATGCTCTCTGAGTTGGATTCTTCAGTATTTAGATTTTCAGCACTATCAGAACTTGGCTTATCAGAACTTGACGAATCAGAACTTGAAGAGCCAGATGCATGTTCGAATGTTTCTTGAGATGTGGTAGGATTTTGAGTATGCTCCCCCTGCATAGGGGCATCTTCATTTAAAGTAGTCACCACAGTTTCAATAACATCAGAGTTTAATCCATCAGAGTTTGCAGTATCAGGACTTAGACTGTCAGGATTTTCAGTATCAGAATATGAGTCTTCATTTTCAAATCTCAGCTGATCATGGTCAACGAAATCTTTAAGGCCAGTGATCTTCTTGTCATCAAAAGAGACATTGATAGATTCCATGACCACTTTTGTTCTCAAATTTTAGACTCTGAAGGCTTTTGTGGAAATGGATATCCAACAAAGATTCCTTCATCAGCTTTTAGATCAAACTTTGATAGCTGTTCAGGATGAGTCTTGAGAACAAAACACTTGCATCCAAATACATGAAAATATTTCAGATTTGGCTTCTTTTTCTTCACCATCTCATATGGTGTTTTTCCATGCTTGTTAATGAGTGTTGCATTTTGAGTAAAACAAGCAGTCTGCACAGCTTCAGCCCAGAAATAGGTTGGAAGCTTTGCTTCTTCAAGCATTGTACGTGCAGCTTCAACGAGAGTTCTATTCTTCCTTTCAACAACTCCATTTTGCTGTGGAGTTCCAGGAGCAGAAAATTCCTGCTTTATTCCATGGATTTTGCAGAACTCTTCTATTATCAAATTCTTGAACTCAGTGCCATTATCACTCCTTAAAATTTTCACAGAATCTGTGACCATTTTATCCGGCTGTTTGACATGATCAATTAAGATAGATGCAGTTTCACTTTTTGTGTGCAAGAAATACACCCATGTGTATCTGGTGAACTCATCCACTATGACCAACGCATACTTCTTCTTTGCAATAGACATGACATTTACTGGACCAAATAGATCAACATGTATAAGATGATAAGGCTCAAGAATTGATGATTCAGTCTTGCCCTTGAATGAAGATTTTCTTTGTTTGGATTTCTGACATGAATCACAAAGACCATCAGGAGCAAATACTGTGTTTGGCAATCCTCTCACAAGATCTTTCTTGACAAGTTCATTTATATTGTTGAAATTTAAATGAGAGAGTTTCTTATGCCAATTCCAGCTTTCTTCAATTGATGCTCTACTTAACAGACAGATTGCAGAGCCATCAGTACTTGTTGAAAGCTTAGCTTCATAAATGTTACCACGTCTGTATCCTTTCAGAACAACTTTACCTTTAGATTTACTCACAACTTCACAGTGTTCTTCAAAGAAATCAACATGATAACCTCTGTCACAGATTTGACTTATACTCAGTAGGTTGTGTTTAAGTCCTGAGACCAGAGCTACTTCTTTAATGATGACATTCCCAAGATTGATATTGCCATATCCCAATGTTTTTCCAATGTTGCCATCTCCATAAGAAACACTTGGGCCAGCTTTCTCCACAAAGTCTGATAGCAGGGCCTTATTTCCAGTCATATGACCTGAACATCCACTGTCCAGAACTAGAATATTTTTCCTGTTGCCCTGCAATCACAAAGACCACTAATTATTAGTTTTAAGGACCCTAGACTTGCTTGGATCCTTTGGCCTTATTAAGTTTGTTAACATTTGCAGCGGATTTAGCATCAGAGTTTATGTTAACATTTTTCTTATCAAATTTACATTATCAGACTTTGAATCAGAATTTACACTAGAAGGAACAATGGAAACTTTCTTCAAAGAAGGTTTTATTTGATAATAATCATAGTACAAACTATGATATTCCGTACAAGTATAAATGGAATGCCATAAACTACCACAATGAAAACAAGGATTTTGTGGTTTGTATCTAACTGACTGACTCTTAACTCCTGATTTTGAAGGTAAGGAGTTAATATTCTTATTTTTCCTGCAAAAAGAAGCCAGATGGTTAGAACTTCCACAGTTATGACATGTTTTCCTAGGAGCATCAGGAACAGGTTTATAATCATTGCTTTTATTCACACCTTCCTTTCCATTTCTATTTTTCCTAGGTGATTTTACCTTGTTTGCATTCTTGACATCTTTCAGCTTATGCTTAAGCTGCTTCTTTGTCATTAAGCCTATGTTTACTTCAGCTGTCTTTTCCTGTTTTAGTTTGTCAGAAGTTAATTCCTCTTTAACTTCTGATTTCTCATTATCAGACTTTACAGTTACAAACTTAACAGGTTTTAACTTTGACTTTTGCTTAACAACAGGCTTAATTTCTTCAGTTCCTTTATCATTCTTATACTCTCCATAACCTAAGCCCTCTTTTCAATTTTCACTACTTAGCAAATTTTGAGTTGTTCTGCCAGAGTTAGTCCAAGTCCTGATTATCTCTCTTTCCTTTTCTAACTCAGTTTTTAGAGATTCATTCATTTTTAGCACTTCATCCCTAACATAAAAAGCATCATCTCTATCCTTCTGAGTTTGATGGAATATAACTAACTCTTTTTCTAAGAAATCATTTCTTTTCTTAAAAACAAGATTTTCAGAAGTTAATCTTTCACATGTTAAGGTTTGATCTCTATAACTAACAAACATGGTTTTAAGATATCTTCTCAACTCATTAATATCATCAGTATGAAAAGCATAAGTAGTCTGAGGTACCTTTGTTTCAGCAGCTTCAGAACTGCTCTCAACACTTTCTTTATCAGTATTTGCCATCAATGCATAGTTCTCCTCACTTTCAGAGTCTGAAGTGTCTGTCCAGCTTTTCTGCTTTGTGACAAGAGCCTTGCCTCTGTCACCCTTTACCTTCTTGCAGTCAGGAGATATGTGGCCTTTCTCACCATAATTATAGCATTTAACATTGGTGTAATCTCCTCTGTCAGACTTTCCTCCTCTGCCTTTAGATCTTCTGAAATTCTTCTTATCAGAACTTATGCTTTTTCTGGAAAACTTCTTTCCCTTCCTGAACTTCCTGTATGCAATCTTGGTGATTCCTTTCACCATAAGAGCACACAGCTTCATCATCTCCTCATCAGCATCGGTCTCAGGCAAGCTTTCAGAATCTGAGTCATCATCACTCTCAGAACTTGATGACTCAGTATCAGACTTTATGAAAAGAGCTTTACCCTTGTCTTTCTTTGAGTAAGCTGCCTTGGGGAATTCTTCTTCAGCCTTAAGAGCGACTGTCCTTGACTTTCCTCCTTTCCTCTTGCTTCTTTGTTCCATCTCCAGCTCATGAGTCTTGAGCATTCCATAGATTTCGTCAAGAGTTGTTTCATCAAGATTGTAGTTGTCTCTTATTGTCGTTGCCTTCAAATCCCAGCATTCAGAAAGAGCTAACAGGAACTTAAGGTTTGAATCTTCAAGATCATACTCTTTATCAACCAATGACAAATCATTCAAAAGTTTGACAAATCTATCATATAAATCATTCAATGACTCATTAGTCTTTGAGTCAAAGTGTTCATACTCTTGAGTGAGTATTGTCTTCCTGTTCTTCTTAATTGTATCAGTTCCCTGACATCTTGTTTCCAGAGCATCCCATATCTCCTTAGCAGTCTTGCAGTTGATTACCCTGTTTGATATTACATTATCAATGGCACTATGCAGTAAGTGTCGTACCTTAGCATCCTTAGCAATTGATGCTATGTCTTCAGCAGTATAATCACTCTTCTCCTTTGGTACGGTCATTGCTGCTTCACCTGCAACTGCAACAGCGAGTTTGGTTGGTTTGTGAGGACCTTCCTTGATTCTATCCAGGTATTCTGGATCTGTTGCTTCCAGGAACATGGTCATCCTTACCTTCCATATGGGATATTCAGATGGTCTCAGTATGGGGACTCTGATGGTCTCATACCGACTCTGAATTAGTGTCTTTGGTGGTTCCTCAGTTGTGGTGGCTTAGTTGGAGTTTCTGTGTCCGACATGATTGTGTTTGGATCTTTAACTGTATGTAAGTTAACAGATAGGCTCTGATACCAATTGTTAGATCACACACACACTGTAGAGGGGGTGAATACAGTGTATAGTACACTCAAATCGAACTTTAAGAACTTAAGTAACAGAAAACAAACTTTATTGAAACAATAAACTCTGTTACAGTATGGAACTGTTACCTCTCAGTGATGAACAAATATCACGAGAGCTGCTAGGGTTATATAGAATAATAACTTCGATAATGATAACACTTATAGTGTAAACCCTATGCCTGTGTTTATATACTACACAGTTACAAGATAATCGCTAATTGATATGGAATATAATTCTGCTTCCTAAAATATATCAATCAGATATCTTTTCTTCCAAGTATTCCATTCTTCACGGAATTCCTTCTTCATGCATATCTCTTCTTATGTTTATCTCGATCTTCTTTCCTTTAATCAGCTACTGTCCTTATCTGATTGTCCTTCAGCACTTAAGTTCTGATATCTATCTTCTGATGATTATCTCCTGATAATATAAGTACTGATATCCTTAAGTCCTGACTTCCAGTATAAGTACTGATCAACAGTTAAGTACTGATTTATCCTGTTCACGTAAGATCTGAAAGCTAAACATAAAACATATTAGCCATGACATTATCAAATATATCTAACAATCTCCCCCAACTTGTAAATTAACAAAATATACAAGTTTAACAGATATTTGATGATGTCAAAAACATTAAGTACAAATGCATGAGAAATAGACTAGATAACTACAACTTACAGTCCTTAAAGTTTTTACCAATTTCAACTTCTGATAACAACTTCAATCTGTATAAATATCATAATTTAAGCAGTTGTAGATCTTCGACTTGGCTTCTTCATTTTCTGATCTCTCTGATGTCAGGAGTTGTTCTGAGATAGTTCTTCAACAAACATTTCTCAGCATATCTTAGTTCATCAATCATTCTCCTTTTAACACCTTTAAGCTCTGCAGTATCTTCACCAGTTTGAAAGATTGCAGCTATGAGATCATTAATCTTTGCTTTTCTTAACTCCTGATCTAGTCTTATGACATAAGCTTTGTCAGATTCAAGATTGAATTCAAAGAAGAAATATGCTATGGTTATAGTCTATTGCAAAGAAGAAATATGCTATGGCTATAGTGGATGAGTTCACAAGATACACACGGGTGTATTTCTTGCACAAGAATAATGAAACTGCATCTACTCTAACTGATCATGTCAGACAACTGGATAAGTTAGTCAAAGATTCTGTTAAAATAATAAAAGTGATAATGGCACTGAGTTCAAGAATTCAATCATGGCAGAGTTCTGCAAAGAGCATGGAGTAAAGCAGGAATTTTCTGCAACTGGAACTCCACAACAGAATGGAGTTGTAGAAAGAAAAAATAGGACTCTTATTGAAGCTGCCCGAACTATGCTTGATGAAGCAAAGCTACCAACCTATTTTTGGGCCGAAGCTGTGCAGATTGCTTATTTTACATAGAATGCTACACTCATAAAGAAGCATGGAAAAACACCATATGAGATGGTGAAGAAAAAGAAGCCAAATCTAAAATACTTCATGTATTTGGATGCAAGTGTTTTTTTCTTAAGACTCATCCTGAACAGCTGTCAAAATTTGATCTAAAAGCTGATGAAGGAATTTTTGTTGGATATCCACTCTCCACAAAAGCCTTCAGAGTCTATAATTTAAGAACAAGGGTCGTCATGAATCTATCAATGTATCTTTTGATGATAAAAAGATTACTGGACTTGAAGATTTCAATGATCATGATCAACTGAGATTTGAAAATGAAGATATAAATTCTGATTTTGTAAATTCTGATGACCTAAATCATGATCCTATAAGTTCTGACAGGTTAAATTTTGATGTCATTGAAACTATGGTAACTACTCCAAAGGAAAATGCACCTGTTCAGGGGGAGCAAGCTGATGATCATACCACACCTCAAGATTCTCAAGAAGCATCAGAACCAGTTACTGGCTCTTCAAGTTCTGATTCATCAAGTTCTGATGAGCCAAATTCTGATAATTCTAGAAACTCTGATTCTTCAATTCCTGAAGGATCCAACTCAAATTCTGGAATCTCAGAGAGCATAACTTCAGGGGGAGCATCAGAAAATGCTGATGGAGACAACATGGATCATGGGGGAGGATCCAGTTCTAGAGATCAACTTTCATCTGCAAGGAAGTGGACTAAATCACACACACCTGACTTAATAATTGGAGATCCTGAAGCAGATGTCAGAACTAGAACAACAACAACAAATGAATGTCTCTATCATTCCTTTCTATCTCAGACTGAACCAAAGAAAGTGGAAGAAGCTCTTCAAGATGCTGATTGGGTGCAAGCAATGCAGGAAGAGTTAAATGAATTTGAAAGAAATAAAGCCTGGACCCTAGTGCCAAGACCAAAGAACAGATCTATTGTTGGCACAAAATGGGTGTTCAGAAACAAAACTGACAGTGATGGCATAATTACAAGAAACAAAGCAAGGCTGGTTGCTAAAGGTTACTCTCAATAGGAGGGTATTGACTATGATGAAACATTTGCTCCAGTTGCTAGATTAGAAGCCATAAAATCTTTTTGGCTTATGCTGCACACAAGAAATTTGAATTCTTTCAAATGGATGTGAAAAGTGCTTTTCTCAATGGAGAATTGGAAGAAGAGGTATATGTTGAACAACCTCCAGGCTTTGTAGATCCAAAATTTCCAAATCATGTCTACAGGCTTGATAAAGCACTTTATGGCCTTAAGCAAGCTCCTAGAGCATGGTATGAGACTCTGACTCAATTCCTTCTGGAAAGTGGATTTCACAGAGGCACAATTGACAAGACTTTATTCTACCTCAACCATGGAAAGGACTTACTTTTGGTACAAATATATGTTGATGATATCATCTTTAGCTCTACAAATATAAAACTCTGTGAAAGATTTTCAAAGCTAATGCAGTAAAGATATCAAATGAGTATGATGGGAGAACTTAGCTATTTTCTAGGACTTCAAGTCAAGCAAACTGAAGTAGGTACTATCATAAATAATTCCAAGTACACCAAAAATTTACTCAAGAAATTTGGAATGCAAGACAGTTGAACTGAATCCACTTCCATGGCCACAGCCACAAAGTTAGATAAAGATACTGGAGCATTCAGTAGATATTACTAACTACAGAGGTATGATTGGCTCTTTACTCTATTTAACTGCAAGTAGACCTGATATCATGTATGCTACCTGTCTTTGTGCAAGATTTCAGGCTGATCCAAGAGAACCTCATCTAATAGATGTGAAAAGAATTTTCAAGTATCTAAAGGGTACAGGTGATCTAGGATTGTGGTATCCTAGGGAATCAGAGTTTAAGCTAATAGGTTACTCAGATGCAGATTTTGCAGGATGCAAAATAGACAGGAAAAGCACTAGTGGAAGCTGCCAATTTCTTGGAGGCAGATTGGTTTCTTGGTTTAGCAAGAAACATAAATCAATTTCCACATCAACTGCAGAAGCAGAATATATTGCTGCAGGAAGCTGTTGTGCACAGATTCTTTTGATGAAGAATCAGTTACTGGACTATGGGTTAGAATTTTCTAAAATACCTATTTACTGTGATAATCAAAGTGCTATTTCTATGATAGGAAATCCAGTTCAACACTCAATGACAAAGCACATCAGCATTAGGTACCATTTGATAATGGAACATGTGATGGAAGGTACATTGGAATTGCATTTTGTTCCAACAGAACAACAACTAGCAGATATCTTCACAAAACCACTATGTGAAGCTACTTTTACAAGACTGGTAAATGAACTTGGAATGGTTTCAAGTTCTTTCTCAAAATCTGTTTAGTTTTTGTTCTCATACATCAGACTTTATGATCAGTGTTTACAGATTTTCTTACTTAAATTGTAACATATTAAACACTGCCTATTATCTGATGTGATTCTATAAACTCTGAAAGTGTTTTGAATGCTCTGTGACTATTCAATCCAATGAGGATTATCTTGTTAGATTTTGACTTAGTAGTCTTTAACAAACTATGTATCCCATGTTTGAATTAGTTATTTATGTGGAAATCAATAACATAAGCAAATTCTGATTTTGATCTTAGTCAAATTTACTTTGTGTATCTTATTACTAAGTCACAAACTAGATTATTGCTTCTTCTCTATCAAATTCTGATGTCAGTAAATCTTAAGGATGAATTACATGTTTGATAAACCTCACTTATCTGAAGAAAATAAAAGAAAAGAAAATTGAAATCAGGTACTCCTTTGAGATCTAAAGTAAATATGTGAAAGGGAAGATCCAAGTGCATTGCTGGTATTAAGCTATATGCATTATAAAAGCAAATTAATTTTTCTTGGTGACTTTTCACATTCTCTTATTACTGGAGAAATATTCTAATAACAGCATAAATTCTGATGGCAGTTATAACTCACTTACACTGAGAAGCCATTGTCAAAAGAATTTCAAAGATGCATAAAATAAGCACAAACAGTTGAGGTGGATTCTTGCATAACTTTATTCTAAAGTAGACTTCACAATTTAAGATAGATTTTAAGCATTTTTCTTAGTTATGGCTTATTTTTAAGATATACTGAAGTTTATCAGACTTTAATCTTTATCTGATCATTTGCACATATACACACTATCACTCCATATGAATGATGAAAATTACTGTGGTGATTAAGTTGTTTCTGATAAAAAGTTAAGCATTATTTGCATAAATTCTGATGACAAGTTCTGATTATGTTTAGATGATTAAACTCTGAAGAAACCAGTCAGTATTTGTGTGAAGAATCACAGAAACAGTCATTCATTTTTTGAGTACAGAAGCCATGTTCTGATGACTGTTAAATTCTGATAATAATCAAGTTCTGATGCAAATCCTGATGTTTACGTGACATTATTTATTTACTTGACTTATTTTTGATATTTACTGTAACAGTCATTTTATCAGAAAATAATTAAGTGCAAAAGAACAGTAATAATCATTTGATTAATGGGTTGCGTGTTGGTTTTTGCATATGCATGTGTGCAATAATTACTGCACATTTCTCGTGCCCACTAATTACTGCCTTGACTATTTACTGCATGACAGGTGTAATTATGCCGGTTTTCCTTCCAAAAAGAGCCGTTGAGTGGAAAGAGTATAAATATTAGAGATAAAACATTATACAAATCTTTTAACTTCTCTCTTACCTTAATCTCTTATTTCTTTTACTCTCTCTCTCTCTCTCTCTCTCTCTCTCTTTTTCTCTCTATTTTCTGACGGATTTTCTTACATGTATTTTATCAAACACCTTGCGAACACACAACTTTTCACTTAATTTTTACAGAAATGGCACCTAAGGATCATATCTATGATGGAGCCAAGTTTGTCCCCAACAACTATATGGCTATTCTCAACAAGGACAAGGCTCCTTTAGAACTTCACTTCATTCAAGATTTTCTAGCTCGAAGTGAAATTGGATATACTCTAACTCAACCATAGACTCTCTCAGGCAAGCAAATTCTGAGTTTTTGAGGTCTAGAGTCTATGATAATAGTGGTGAAAATGGGTCCCAAGCATCATTTTCACAACAGGGGAAGATGAGCACTTAGTAACCTTGTCAACTGTTCGACAAGCATTGCATCTTCCAGAAAACTGTACTTACAGTTCACAAGTTTGGGAGTCAGTACTTCAAAACATGATGGCAAATCTTGGCTATGAGAATTCCTTGTCCAAGCTGGTACAACTGAAGAGGACCTACATCAGGAGGGAGTGGAGCTTCTTTTTCAACTATATTACCAAAGCCTTTGCCAATAAATGCTCCAACTTTGATGCTATTGCAATCATGAGTTCAGCAAATTGGGTATGCTCTTCTTAATCAAACTCATTTTGATTATGCTAGTGTTGTGCTAGGTTTTATTGGGGATAGGATGAAAGAGGACCCAAATACTATTTATTTTGCTAGGTTCTGTCAACTTATTTACAGTTTTTGTTGTTCTGATAATCCCCAAAACTTTAGTGAGACAATTGAACCCTTTAAACTTCACAAAAGGGCTTTCATAGACTTATTATCTGCTGATAATAAGAAGGATATACTAAGACCCCTCCAAATTCCTCAATCTGTAAAATAGTTCTTTGTAAATTCTGATCCTCATACATACAAAACCATATATCCTGATGTTGCACCTACACAGCCTTCTACTTTTCAACCTCCACCAACACAGCCTTCCAATGCTCAACCACAGCCTACTATCAGAACCTACTATCAACCAGCACAATCCTCTCAACCACAACCATCAGCACCTACTATCAGAACCTCACCTCTCAAATACAAAATTAAACCAACCTCCGGTACTTCTCAAAAGGTGCCAGTTGTAAAATCTGACACATCCTATAGGCCCAAAACCAAAAGAACTATCTCTGTGCCTAATCTCCACCAAGGAGAAGAAGAAGGATGATTCTGAGAGATGAATCTGATGAGAATGAACAAGTCCAGGTTCCTGCATCAGAACCTGTGACAGTAGAAGCTTAAGAGTCAACTCTTCAGAAAGAGAATGAAGCTGAGGGTTCTGGAATTTTGAAAAGGAAAAGACCTTCAAGTTCTGATGCAGATAAAGTCACTCCTCCATCTAGAAGTTCAAAGAAGGCTAGAGCAGGTGTGCATATTTCAAAATTCAATATGAGGCTATTGAAGATGCTGAGGAAGGGGATCAGGAATCTATGATCTCATCAGAACCTACAGTCATTGAAGCTTTGACAGCTCCACCTCAACCTGAAGATACTGTTCATGACACAGTGATCACACCTCCTATCTCTCCATTCAAAGAAACTGCTCCAGTTGAGGATTCAGGGTTAAGTCATGTAATTGACATTCACATGTTGAATATACCTTCTGTTCTCTATCTGGAAGCTCCACCAGCAAAACATCCAACATCTCCTGTTTCCCCAATTCTACAGGCTGAAATTCCTACAACACCAATTATGAATTTGGAACCTGAAGATCAGAATTTGGAAACAGAAGCTCCAGAATCTCCTTTAGTAATACACACTCTGGTGTTATCAGAAAATGATGAAATTTTATCAGATTCTGGAGATAGTGCTCCAGCAAGTGCTCCAGTTAATGCTCCAATTCTTGGCAAGGAGACACTGCTTAAATTTGTTGAAGAAGATGCTCCTTTTCCACGGGAGGAAACTTTCAGAGGATTTGAGTGGACAAAGAAGTGGAATGAATCTGACTTCATTCCCAACTCACATGTTCTAGTCAGAACATATTTCAAAAGCTGATGAGTTGTTGACAAGTTCTGATTTCAAGCACCAACTAAAAGTCACTGCTCTCAGTACTAAAAATCTTCAAGGTCTACACTCCAAGACTCATGAAAAGGTTGATAAACTTCAGGAAGCAGCTGATAAGCTAGACCTGATGCTCAAACTAGACAAGAATATGTTTATCAGACCTATTCATGAAAAAGTAGAGGCTATTGAGCAAGTTCTAATCAAGCATCAAGCCCAACTAGATGAGGTATTAAAGAATCAAGCCTCTCAACAAACACAGCTCAATGAAATCCAATCTTCAGTGGAACTCCTTCTTTCTCTACTCCTGTCAGATGATGCCAAAAAGGGGGAGAAGGTAGTTAAGTCCAAATGCTCACCAAGCCAAACACTGAAGAAAAAGGATGATTCTGAAGATGATCAGGGAAACCCTTTCAAGGGAAAAGGTCAAAGTCAAGGCAAGCACAGCAACAAAGTTTCTTCATAAAAACTAATTTCTGATTCTAGCAAATCTTCTACAAAGAAGAATACAAGTTCTGAGCTGTGAATACTCAAACTCTGATATCAAGTTCTGATATTCTGATTCAGTCTGGAAGTCTAGACTCTCAGAAGTTTTTACAAACTCTGAAGCTTAAGGGAAGGAAGACTACTGTCTACTATAAGAATCCCAAGATTCAGACTCTTGATGAAGAAATTGCTAAAAGATTGTTTCTCAAACATAATCCTGGAATGGATTTAGAGACTCTAAAGGAGGAAGAAGCTAGATTTGCTACTGAGAAGACAAATCCTAAATCTAAAGCTTTTAATGCAAAGAAGCCTCTCAGACCTAAGGAGAAAGGTATAGTGATGATAGAAAGATCTACCACAGAGATTCCTACATCAAGGACTAGATCTCAAACTACTACTGATCCCAAAGACAAGGGAAAAGGAAAAGTTGGGGAGACAGTCAAGAAACAGGAAATGAAGATTCCTCAAATTCTGATGGATCCTGTGTGCAAGTTGGTTAAAGTCTTTGATGATGCTACTGCAGAAGATGAAACTGTTGAAACTCTGAAAAGAAGAAAGATGATAAAAGAATCTAAGACAACCTCTGACATAGCTCAAGTTGTTCAGAGTGAAGAAGTTCAGGACTTGACGAATCCTGAAGATATTTCAGAATAGCAAGATACAGAAGAATCTGCAAATCCTGAACAAGTCATCAAGACAACAACCTCTGACAAAGCTCAAGTTGATTTGAACAAGATGACAATTGATGATAAGAAGAAACTCCTGTGGAAAAATGTTAATCCATCAGATCCTAAGAAAAGTCAACTGTTATCTGATTTCATGACTGTTGGATTGAATGCCAGAGAAGCAAGAGACGGATATGGGTTAGGTTCAAGCGAAGCCAAGATCAAAACAGGAGTTGATGTAACTATCAAATATCCATTTTTATTAACTGACAAACCACTTGAGGAAGTTACACAGAAACACCTTGATAAGTTCATATCTGCTCAAGTGGTACTGGGATACTCATGATAAGAGTAAAGTCAAGGAAAAGCTGATTCTATTTCTTAAAGATGGAAGAACATACAGAATGTCAAAATCAGATGTGTTGAACAAATCTCTTAAAGAACTTCAATTCTTTCATTATCTTTTGGAGATAAAGTCTGAGGTTACCAGAAGATGGTCAAATTTCATCATGAAGACCATAAGGGATAAAGCCAGAATCTCTGGATCAAGGGTTGCAAAATTTATTTCAAAAATAGTTGAAGATGATGGAAGTGAATTTCCAATGAAGAAGAATTCTGCTAAGATGGAAGTTATTCTGAAAGAAAAATGTCAATGCTACAATGAAGACTCCTCTCATCCAAGGGTAATCAAACTTGGTGATTGATTGGAAAGAAATCACATTTCAGCACTTAGGACTGCCATCTACCAGATTGGAAGTCAAGATGAAGAACTAAAGCAAGTAAAGGCTACATTAGCTCGAGTCCTGAGAAATGCAGAAGAGAAGCTGATATCAAACTTTGTCAAGAATCTTTTTTGATTCAGATTGATTCAGTAAGGTTGGTAAAAGCTGCAAGGACTGTAAGTTGTAGTTAGTTGTCTAAATAAACTCTCAGTGCATTTGTACTTAAATGTTTTTGAAATCATCAAATCTATTAACTTGTATATTTTTCATAATTTACAAGTTGGGGGAGATTGTTAGATATATTTGTGATGTCATGTCTAATCTGATTTATTTAGTTTCTGAACTTAATATCAGGACTTATCAGGACTTACTGGAAATCAGGATTTACTGAAGACAGGAAGATATCAGAACTTAAGTTATCAGAACTTGTGATATCAGAACTTAAGGAAGGATATGCTTCAGAAGTTAAGTGCGACTGATTTCTAGGAGAGGATCTGGACTAAAACAAAGGAAGATATGCTTTAGGAGTTGGACGACTAGAAGACTTGTTGAAGATAATATATGATTGATATATTTTAGGAAGAGATATATTTCATATCAATTAGAAGATATCTTGTAACTGTGTACTATATAAACACATATTAGGGTTTACACTATAAGTGTTATCATTCATGAGAAAGATTATTGATTGTAACCTTAGCAGCTCTTAGTCCAAATTTTATTTGAATAAATTCAAAATAAAATTAGAATAAATTTGTCAAAAGTACTTTACCAAAATAATTTATTAAATTAAATTATTTCAGTTCTGAGTTATTGAGAAGTCTAAAAATTATACTTGTAGAGAACTCCATAAATTAACACCACTAGAGAACTCTACAAGGACTTATCGATATGTCATATTTAAGGTTATCGAGAAGTCACTCGAGAAGTTAGTAATTTGACTTATCGAGAACTCACTCGAGAAGTCTTAAGATGACTTGTCGAGAAGTCAATTAGACTTATCGAGAACTCAGTTCTCTATATACCTTTGGATCAATGAAATTATGCCTTGTGTTAATTTTATATATTAGAAATGAGAATTAACAACTAGGTAGTTTACTTAGAATATGAAAAATTCCAAGTTAAATTTTGGATTTTGAA
Organism: Apium graveolens; assembly: GCF_009905375.1. Lineage (NCBI taxonomy): Eukaryota > Viridiplantae > Streptophyta > Magnoliopsida > Apiales > Apiaceae > Apium > Apium graveolens. Next base: position 250,023,014 of record NC_133649.1, on the reverse strand, counting down.
AAATAAATATGCAGAGATTTCTGAAATATTTGTAATTCAAATTTCAGTTAATTTCCAATAAAATCAAATTAAATAGAGAATTACTGGAAATTAATCTACTGCAACATACTAGCTGAGTTCTTGCATTATGATGAAGAATTTAGCATTCCAATTTCACCTATAAGTCTAGTGAAAGTAGCTTCATCCAAAGGTTTAGTAAAAATGTCAGCTAGTTGTTTTTCTGAATAAAAATAAGCTCAATGGTACCATTTGCAACATATTCCCTAATAAAATGGTACCTTACATCAATGTGCTTCGTTCTAGTATTGTCACACATAATGGGAATTTTGTGTAACACTAGGCCATACTCCATTAGCTGATTTCTAATCCAAAGCATTTGAGCACAGCAACTTCCAGCAGCTATGTATTCAGCTTCAGTTAGTGGAATTTGACACATATTTAACCTAAATTTAACCTTATAAGGGCTAAACTACACGCGCCTATCTTATGTGATCTTTCTATGACTCATCTATGACAATTCTAAGCCTAGTTTCAGTGACCATAACATGTAGCTCTGATACCAACCTGTGACGCCCTCCAAACCCGGGGTCTAGATCTGGGGGTCACTAGCCACTATACTATAATAATTTAATCATAGAGGAATAATATAATAAGTATGACCCCTTGCATGCACTGGATCGATCACAGGTTATAGTATGAAACAGACAGTAATAGAAACCAACTGTTATTACAAACCATAGGTCTAATTAGTTTTACAATTTATTCAAATTTTATTATAAACCTTTAGACTATTCAAGCGTCTCAAATCAATCTACCTGGAAAACACACCAAACTATCTACAAGCACTCGACTTTAGGTCAAATCCTGGAACTCAAGCCTGCTCTGACTTAGCTGAAAGATTAGAATAATAAACAAGTATGAGCGAAGAGATGCTCAACAAGTGATATAAAGTTTGTAAGTGAACAACAATAACAATAACTGAATAAAAGTCAAAACTGATATGAACCTTAAAGTTTAAGCGACATTTCAATCAAACACAATTATGCACTATGTCGTTCCTGATGATCAGTCACGAAACAGCACCGCTATCCCGCAGCTATACTGTAAATATATGTTCAATATCCCGCAGCCATATCATACCTATTGGATATCCATAAAAAAGCATATACTCGCCTAGCAAGATATTACACTTTCGTATAATAGCTCACACTGGACCGGTGCCTCAGTCTCTTATGTTAACCCATAATCAATTCACAAAATAAATTTTGATTAAAGGACTCGGATCAATGACATCCTTATCTATTCAATTCCCCATGTCACGTGGTCCGGAGTTATCTCAACAACTGATGGCGAAATAACCAGAATAATTAGTTATTCGTTAATCTCAATTCAAAGGTTCACTGTATAGAGTATATCTAGATAACATAGTTATTCACTATCTATCGAATCAAAAGATTGGTTCTAGCAGAACGATTGCTAGAATAAGAGAATGTCAATAAACATAGGAGTATTGATATTCAATGCGCTATCAGAGTATTTGTAAATAGTTCTTATATTTGGAATAATTATTCGGGATTTATTAGGCTTGATTCGATTCCTACTAGGGTCTACAAGCAATTAACTATCACAAGACGACTCATTTTCGGAAGAAATTATGATTTATAGTTATTTTTAAAGGATTCGTTTCATTTTTCTGAGTCTAAGGGTCTTCGTTTCACTCAAATCGGACTAACGGTTTAATTACTACAAAATAAATAAGATTTAATTAACTAATAATCAATTATAAATAAATAATTATAATTAATTAAACCTTAATTATATTTTTAAATAATTATTTAATATTTATTACATTTAAAATAATTAATCCCTAATTATTAGGATTAATTACAAATTAATACAATTATTCACAAATTATTATCAATTATGCGATTAAATTGATTATTTACAAAAAAATAATCGATACACTAACCATTATGATATTCATCGAATAAATAGTTACCGCTCGAATAATAATAATTCAACTTATCGAAATACTACTCGTATAATTACGAGTTACTCGCATTATTCCACGAATTACCGAATTATTAATCATTTATTTGATTAATTAATCTTCACTTATTAATTCATTAATTACCTACTTATTAAATAATAAATAACTAATTAAATAAATAATAATTTTTCAAATTTCTAAATAATTAAATTAATATAAAAATTATTTATAGAAATTTTCAGAATTTAAAACAAATTTTTATTTGATTTTTTTTAGAATTTAAAAACTGTTTTTCTGAATTTATAAAATTAAAACTAAATAATTAAATAATCAAAAATAGTTTTTAGAAATCAACTCAGGAGAATTTAAGATCAAAAACGGGTTGAATAAAACCCAACCGGGTCGGGTCCGGGTTGGCAAGAACACCCGCCGGTGTTCTTCACGATCCCAAAACCCGGCGAGGTTCCGGCCACCGGAGCCCAACTCCGGCGATAACAAATCCTGGCAAAACCGCGTGGTTTCAACTCGCTCTTGCTACAAAACAATTCCTCACCATCCCAGCAATTCATCCCTGCCGCCCTTCTCCTCCCCCGTCGCCTGTCTCGTCTTCCCCGGCGAAAGTCGACCCAAAACCGGCGACCTTCAACTCCATGGCCGGCGAGCTTGTTTTTGCTTAATCCAAAGCCAAACAACTTAATTTCTATGCCAAATTAAAGCTACCGACTTCTATAATTACTTCCCATCAACAAATACAATCTACAACATCTATAATTCTTAGAAAAACGAAATAAAAAATAGTAAAACTCAAGAACTCGACATATCGATTCAAGGGTCCTAAAATCGAAATAAAAATACACAATTACTCCTGAGATTACGACAAAACTAACTGAATCAATCAAACAATCAAAGAATTCCTCAAACTCAGAAATCGAAATTCATACCAAGAACACAAAAAATCAATTTTATGATTTAACAAACCTCAGTTGATGATATTAGTATCAATAGATTCGTCTCTTCACAAGGATTGTATCGGTTACTCGAGCTTTTTCAGTGGATTAGTGAATCTCCCAGAATCATGGACTGGTCTTCTCCCTTCTCCAAGAACACAATGGTCACCCACACTTTTAAGTTTTTTATTAATCTGTTTTTTAATAATTAATTAACTAAAAATTAATATTAATCCAACTATTTATACTATGGAAAATAATACCCCTAAATAAAATTAAGGGGCTAATTATACATCTAATAAAAATATTTGGCCCCAATTTTTATAACTTTTGGGTATTAATTATGAGTTTTTAAATATCCAATAAATATAAAATAAATGCTAACAATTCCCAAAAATTATGAATATTACAAAAATGCAACAAAAAATGATGTATGATAATTTCATGATCATATAAAAATAAAAATGTGATTTTTATGGGATTTTTGGTACCTGAATGGGTCCGGAAAAGTCATTTCTCGCGAAAAAGGTAAATTTGTAAAGCGTCTAGGGGTTCAGAATAGCGATATGGTATAGGTCGTCTTTGGCAAAATAGGGCCAATGATTTTGTTGAAATTTGGGCTTTTTAAGACACTGTTCGGGCTGTACGGGTTTTGATATAAAACATATAACTTACGATAAAGCACTCAATAAATATCCAAATCACATTCGGAACGAAATAAACAACACATAGCACATAGCAATTAGGATTTAACGACTCAACACATTTAATCATATAATCATACACATAATTATCTTCATTATTATATAATACAAGCATAATTTTCTCAGTCGTTACACAAGGACTTCAGCTTCATTTTCATAAAAGCATTCAAGTCATGGACATTTGTCATCATCAAAAGTCACATCTGTGCTCTCCATGATTTTCTTTTGATAAATCACATAAACTTTGTAGGCAGTTCTCTCCAATGAATATCCCAGAAAAATTGCTTCAAAAACTTTTGAGTCATATTTTCCCACATATTCAGAGTTGTCTTTTAGAATGTAACACTTGCTTCCAAACACATGAATATGCTTTACTGTAGGCTTCCTTTTAGACATGATTGAGTAGGGTGATTTTCCATGCACTTTGTTGATGAGATATCTGTTCTGAGTGTAGCATGCAGTGTTAACAGTTTTTTCCCAAAAACTAGTTGGCAAATTTGTATCTTGCAACATTGTCCTTGCAGCTTCTACTAATGTTCTATTTTTTCTCTCAACTACACCATTTTGTTGAGGTGTTCTAGCTGTAGAGAATTCTTAGATAATGCCTTTGCCTTTGCAGAATTCACTCAATGTTGCATTTCTGAATTCTGTACCATTATCACTTCTCAATCTTTTCACACAATTATTATCTTCAGCCTGTTTTTCTATTTTCTTTATGTGCTCAATAATCATGTATGGAGTTTCATCCTTAGAATGCATGAATTCTACCCATGTGTATCTTGAGAGATCATCCACCTTCATAAGTGTATATTTATTCCTTGAAATTAATAAGACATTTACTAGCCCAAAGAAGTCCATGTGAATAAGTTGCAAAGGTGCACTTATGGAATTCACAAATTTTGACTTGTGACTTGATCTTTTCATTTTTCCTTTCTGGAAGGCCTCACAAACTTCAATTTGAGCAAACTTCAACTTTGGCATATCTCTTACTAACTCTTTCTTGACCAGAGTGTTAATTGCCTTGTAATTTAAATGTGAGAGTCTCTTATGCCAAAGTTTGTTTTGCTCTGAGGATGCCTTGGCGTAGAAGCAACAGATTCCACCCTCATTCATTGAGTCCAAGTCTACAATAAACAAGCTTCCTTTCCTTGCTCCTTTTAGAGCAATCTCACCAGTTTTCTTGCTGATAAAAGTGCATTCTTCTTTGTTGAAAAAATATCAAAACCTTTGTTTGCAAATTGGTTGACACTTGGAAGATTCACTTCAAGACCAACTACCAGTGCTACATCATTAATGACAACATTTCCAGAAATAATCTTGCCATATCCCATTGTGAATCCTTTGCTGTTATCTCCAAAGGTCACCAAAGGGCCAACCTTCTCCTCAAATTGTGATAGCAGGGCCTTATCACCTGTCATATGTCTGGAACACCCACTGTCAATGATCCATATGACTTTCTTTACTTTGCCCTGCATACAATGAGTTTTAAGTGTGTTTAGCAACCCAAGCAGTATTGGGTACTTTCTTCTTGTTAACTGATTTAGCAGAAGTAGAATGAGTTATTTCAGATAAAATAGAATTCAATGAATGTAGTGCATTTTCCCTATCTGATGTAGACCCAATTTTTGTTTCTTTAAGGTCTACTCTCAGTTTGTGGCAACTCTACATCACTTTCAAGTTACAAGGGATGCATTCAAACTTGTCACAGAATGAGTAGGGATCATTTGCAACTACTTCATTGTACTTGCATGCTACTTCAGCTGGCTTGCTAACAACCTTTTTACAACGGTGATTTAGATAATTTACAGAGCCACATTTTTCACACTTCTTTCTTGGAGCATCTGCAACATAAGAAAAATTATTGCTTTTGTTTATCTCAATTTTCCCATTTCTATTTTTCTTCTTCTTTCTTGCATCTTCAATCTTTATTTCTTTGACAGGTGTCTTGGTGCTTTGGTTGTCCATGAGATTTTCTTCAGTCTTAAAAGATTGAATTGAATTTGAACTTTTCTTCTCATTATCCTCATCTATAATTTCTTGCTTGATAATCAACTCTTCTTCACTGAAGTTAACTTCACAAGCCTTAAACATAGGTGACCCAACCTTTTTCAGCATTGCTGGAACATTTTCATTTTCATCTGCTTTTCCTTTGTCACTTATGTTTTTCTTTTTATTGTTCAAGGCATCATAATCAAGACCAATAGCAATGTTTGTACATGGCTTGTTTTTCTCATGGTATTGACCAACCACTTCAGATGCATTCCTGAAGGACTTCAACTTCACTTCATTTTTCTCCAATTTTTCCCTTAACAGAGCTTCAATCTCATTTGCACACTTAAGCTTGTTCTTCAGAAAAACATTTTCCTGTTTTATAGCTTCAAGCTCTACTATCAACAATTCAGTTCCTTGTTTTTCATTCTCAAGCTTCTCATTCATCTTTGTCAATCTGCTTACTTCTTCATTTGTTGCCACCATACTTGTATGAATGTGAATGTTTCCGTACTCATCTTTTCAACAGTTTCCTTATATTGATTCACATTTATATCAATGGTGGTAAGAGTTGGTACCTCTGTTTTTGATGAAGAAGACTCTCCTTGCTCCAAGGCCATTAGTGCATAATTTCCAACTTCCTCATCTTCATCATTGTCAGAGTCATCCCAACTTTTACCTTCTGCAATATAAGCTTTGCTTTGCTGTTTCTTTAGAAGAGCTTCATACTTTGCTTCTAATTCAAGATAAGCTTTATCTTTCTTTGCCTTTTTGGGTTTCCTGCACTCTATAGAAAAATGGCCCAACTCATCACAGTTGAAACATCTTATCTTTGATCTGTCAACAGATCCAGTTTTGTAACCATTTTTGCTATCAGGTGTGTACTTCCCTTTTCCTTTCCAGCTACTGTCTTTGTTGAAAGATTGTCCTTTACCCTTGAAAAAACTTGGCTTCTTAACTCTAATATTAGAGAACTTTCTAGCTAGATAGGCCATTGATTAATCTAGCTCATCAAGTTCATCTAGGGTGTAGAACTCATCTTCTTCCAGTTCCAGTATAACTTGTTCCTGTGAATCATTGCTTATTTGCTCACTTGTTGAGGCAGCTAGAGTCTGGGAACTTGGCTCATCATTAGAGGTCTGGCTTTCATTGACAATTAGGGCACTTGAACCATCTACAACATGCCCTTGACCAGACCTTAATGATTTCCTTTGAATTATTTCTATTTCATATGTTTTTAAGATTCCATACAGGACTACCAAAGTTATTCTGCTCAAGTCTCTCCCATCCCTGATTGATGAGATTTTCTGTTCCAAATGATCAAGGAAAGTAAGCAAAAACTTCAAGTTCACTTCTTCAGTATCATAGTACTTGTCATGAAGCTGCAAGTCATTAATCAGCTTATTGAACCTTTCAAACACATCAGTAATGCTTTCCTTTGGCTTATCCATAAAACCCTTATACTGTGAAATCAGTATCCTTCTTTGGTTAGATCTAACTTCCTCAGTTCCTTTACATAGTATTTCAATCTTTTCCCAGATTTTCTTGGCAGTGTCATAGTTGACAATGTTGTTGTACATCACATTGTCAAATGATTCTATCAATATCAGTTACAAGCCACTATCCAGGGAAACTTTCTCCTTTTCAGGCTCAGTATACTCAGAAGGGTCTTTTGGAGCATAATGAGCTAGAATGACCATATCACCATCTGTTGATTCTTCAACTCTAACCATAGGAGTGAAGAGCCCATTTTTTAGAATCTGGATATAGAGTGGATTTTCCATTCTGATAAACAACAATATTTTCTTTTTCCAAAGAGTGTAGTTAGTTTTGTCAAAGTTAGGGATTTTGATGCTACTGATCTTCTGTGTATTCATTCTTCCAAGATCTTGAATCTGTTTACTAGAGATTTTGCTCTAATACCACTTGTTAGGAAATGAATAACACACGGGAGGGGGGGGGTGAATGTGTTTTAGGTGTTTTTGTGCTTTTCTTGAATCTCTATGGTTGAACAAAGTAAATTAAATCTTATAGAGAAATGTGTTAATGCTGAATATAAGCATGCAATAATAAAGAACACAAATATTTCAAAACTCACTTAATTTTATATTAAAATCAAGAATGTTTTATTACAAAATTACTAGGCTCTTTGTTGATAAAGAGCTTAGCTTCTCCTTTAGAGTGTTATAAGATTTTTCTATCTTAAATTGTTACATCTAACAAAGGACCAGTGTTAACTTTATAATTCAGTTAACTGGTGGTTTACACAGTGTACAATAAGATATGCTATTAACCTTTAGTAAACTGTCACTTGTCATTTCCATTTTAGGAAAAGTAAATCTTCTATTTATGGCTTAACATATCTTTAGCATCCTGTGTTTACTTTGATCTTCCTTTGTCAGATAATCTTCACCATTGATCTTACACATACTTCAAGCTACTTTTTGTAGACTTTTCAATCTAGCTGGTTGGATTGTTTGTTGATTGTAGATCTTGAATATTAAACTGGTCTGCATTTTGTACTTTGAGAATTTACCTCGAGATCTCCAGTTAGGCATATAGAGATCCTGACATCTCGGTAAGTATATTGACTTATCGAGATCTCTAATACTCTATAGTGAATTTGACTTATAGAGGTCTCTGAGTTCTCTATAAGAGACATTGGCTTGTCGAGGTCTCTCAGCTTCATGTCTTCACTTTGACTTGTCGACAACTTAGAGTTCTCTAGTGAATTTTGACTTAATCGATATCTCTGAGTTCTCTAGTAGACTTTGACTTATCAATAAGTCAGAGTTCTCTAATGAATGTAGACTTGTCGATAACTCTGAGTTATCTAGTGAAGAAATGAATTGTCGATATCTCAAACTTCATGTCTTTAATTGACTTGTCGATATCTCTCTGAGTTCTCTAGTAGCTTTCCTGACTTCTCGATAAGTCATCTGGAGTTCTCGAGTGACTTCTCTATAACACTAAATCTGTGACTTGTAGAGATCTTGACTTAAAGTATTTTTATCCAAACAGATTTATTCAACTCCAAGCTTCTTTAAAATTCTTCTGAGACATGATCTTCTTGATCTTCTTCCAGATAGAATCCTTAGGCTTGATACTGTTTAAGGAAAAAGACTCCATTCTGCTCCTTTGCATTTTTACAGACTTTAAAATGTTACAAGTACAAATACAAACTAAGATAACAATACAACTTACTTAGGGTTGTCAATATGACTTAGTCTTGTTGAGGTACAGACATGTCTTGCACAACAACCATCCTTTGATAAAACTAACTACACATTATGGAAGAAGAAGATGATGTTGTTTCTAAGGATGGCCAACCCCTTGTACATACAGATTCTGAAGAATGGACCTTTTATTCCTATAAAAAGGATTGAAGAGTCTACAGAAGGAGACATGGTCATCCCAGCTTACTATGGTCCTAAAGATCCTTCAAAATACACAAACATTGAGAAGGAAAAAGTTTCTCTTGACAGTGGTCTACAATTAATTCTGATAGAGTCACTTGACAATGTCATGTACAATAACATTGTCAACTGTGACACAGCCAAACAGATCTGGGAGAAAATAGAGATTATGTGTGAGGGTACAGAGGAAGTTAGATCCAACCAAAGGAGAATACTGGTGTCTCAGTATGAGGGTTTCATGGCTAAACCTACAGAGAGTATAACTAATGTCTTTGAAAGATTCAACAAGCTGATTAATGACTTGTAGCTTCAAGAAAAATACTATGAGGCCGAGGAAGTTAACTTGAAGTTTTTGCTCGCCCTTCTTGACCATCCAGAACAAAAGATTTCAGCTATAAGAGAAGGGAGAGACTCGAAGCGAAATGACACTGGAGGTTTTGTACGGCTTTCTAAAAACCTATGAACTGGAAATGATCCAAATAAAATCTTTAAGAGATGGTCAAAGGAACATTGTTGATGGATCAAGTGCACTAGTTGTAAATGATAGCCAATCATCTGATGACAAACTAGAAATCCAGACTCCAGTTGTTTCAAATAATGAGCAAAAGAATAAGGAATCACAGAAGCAAGTTATTTTTGAACTCGAATAGGATGAATTCTACACCTTGGATGAACTGGATGAGTTAGATCAGTCCATGGCTTACTTAGCAAGGAAATCATCTAAAATTAGAGTAAAGAAGCCAAAGTTCTTCAAAAACAAGGTAAAAAACAAGGACACCAGCTGGAAGTCAAAGGCACAGTACAACTCTGGTAGCAAAAATGGCTACAAGACAAGATCTGTTGACATGTCAAATATTAAATGCTTCAATTGTGATGAATTGGGTCATTTTGCTACAGAATGCAGGAATCCTAAAAAGGTAAAAAAATGATAAGGCCTATCTTGAATTGGAGGCAAAGTATGAGGCTCTTATAAGAAAGCAACAGGGTAAAGCTTATATTACAGAAGGAAAGAGTTGGGATGATTCAGATAATGATAATGATGGGGAAGTAGGAAACTATGCACTCATGGCCTTGAAGGCAGAGTCATCCTCATAAAAAACACAGGTACCAACTCTTACCACTATTGATTTAAATGAAAGTCAATATAAGGAGACTGTTGAAAAGATGAGCATAGAAATGTTCCATATCCATACTAGCATGGTAGCATCTACCGAGGAGGTCAGTAGGTTATCAAAAGTTAATGAGAAGCTTAAGAGTGAGAAACAAAAGTTTGAGGTACTACTTGTAGAGCTTGAGACAGTCAAGCAAGAGAATGAATATCTAAAGAACAAGCTAAAGTGTGCTAGAAAAATAGAAGTTATGTTAAGAGAAAAGATAGAGAAGAATGAGGTGAAACTGAAGTCATTCAGGATGCATCTCAGCTAGTTTGTCAGTACCATGTGAAGAACAAGCCATGTACAAACATAGCTATTGGCTTGGATTATGATGCATTGAACAACAACAAAAAGGTTGAAGGTGACAGAGATAAAACAATTATAAATGAAGATGTCCCAGTTATGCTGAGAACAGTGGATACACCTCTGTTCAAGGCATGTGAAGCAAATTTTAGTAAAGTTGAGTTGGTGATAAAGCAAGAGCTTGCTGATGAGGATAATGAGAAGAAATATACAGAAACAACTCCAACTCCTAAAGCTGAGAAGAAGCCTATGGTGAATCAAACTCCCAAGAAACCAATCAAGGAAATTAAGGAAGAGAATGCAGGAAAGAAGAAGAAAAACAGAAATGGGAAGGTGATGAGGATCAAGGAATGAATATGTTAATTTGGACTTGGTTATGTGTGCTCGTGGTGATGTTCAATTGGAGAGGATGCAAACATGGGTTATGCAGCTTACTTGGACAACAAGGAATAAAGGAGCGATGCATGAAGTTGGACAAGTAGCTGATTATTATATAATTTTTTATTCGAATTTTGCTTCCAAGTTTTTACCTTTCACTTGAAAGGGTTTTTCTTATTTTAAGCACTTAGGATTTTATTTTCCTATTTGGATTTGGTTTTTGTCTTTTTTCTATTTGGATTTGGTTTTTAAATTTATTTCCTAGAAGGATTCAGATATTGGCTAATTCAAGCTGATATTGAATTTCTCTCGGAATCCTATTGGGTTTGGGTTATTGTCTAAGCCTATAAATACCCTTCTAATGTAATCTTTTAAGAGAGACAATGGATGATATAAAACTTGTGTTTTGAGATTAACTATGAGTAGTTTTTCTTTTCTCTAAACTTTAATTACTGGATTGTTTTGAAGGTTAGATTCGAATTACTTAGTTTCTGGATTGATCTAAGCAATTTGAGATTCAAAGTTCACGTTTCTGGATTGATCGTGTTCTTTTGAAATATCCTCTTCTTCTCTTATCCCTTTTCTTCTTCTTCTTTCTTTATTTGTGGAAAGATCCACATCAATTAATGATGAGGATCAAGGAATGAATATGTTAATTTGGATTTGGTTATGCGTACTTGTGGTGATGTTCAATTGGAGAGGATGCAAACATGGGTTATGCAGCTTACTTGGACAACAAGGAATAAAGGAGCGATGCATGAAGTTAGACAAGTAGTTGATTATTATATAATTATTAATTCGAATTTTGCTTGCAAGTTTTAACCTTTCACTTGAAAGGGTTTTTCTTATTTTAAGCACTTAGGATTTTATTTTCCTATTTGGATTTGGTTTTTATCTTTTTTCTATTCAGATTTGGTTTTTAAATTTGTTTCCTGGAAGGATTCAGATATTGGCTAATTCAAACTGATATTGAATTTCTCTCGGAATCCTATTGGGTTTGGGTTATTGTCTAAGCCTATAAATACCCTTCTCATGTAATCTTTTAAGGGAGACAATGGATGATATAAAACTTTTGTTTTGAGATAAACTATGAGTAGTTTTTCTTCCCTCTAAACTTCAATTACTGGATTGTTTTGAAGGTTAGATTCGAATTACTTAGTTTCTGGATTGATCTAAGCAATTTAAGATTCAAAGTTCACGTTTCCGGATTGATCATGTTCTTTTGAAATATCTTCTTCTTCTCTTATCCCTTTTCTTCTTCTTCTTTCTTTATTTGTGGTGAGATCCACATCAATTTGGTATCAAGAGCCAAGGTTTTTTCTCCAATTTCTTAATAGTTGAGAGATCTAGGTTTCAAAAAAAAAAATTTACTATTCGCGAGTACTGTTCACGAGTACTGTTCACGGGGGTACTGTTCACAAAATTACTGTTCATCGGCACTGTTCACGGGTTACTGTTCACGGGCACTATTCATCGGCACTGTTCACGGGCACTATTCCCCAAAAAAAATTTTCAGATTTTTCTTATGGCTACGGATGAATTGCTCAGAAAATTACTTGGAAAATTGGATGAGATTGATAAACGTACTCAAAAGCTTGTTAATTCAACGGAATCGAGGTTTGATGCATGGGATAAAATTTTAATTAAGGTGAAAGATAGTGATGAAGTCTATGATCCTGGTATAGATCTTGGTTACTTTACAGGTTTGGGTAACATAGATGATTTTGTTGAATGGGTTACACAAGTCGACAAGATTTCTGCTTATACAGGTTGGACTGAGATGAGAATATTCAAGATTGCAGCGCTTAAACTTACAAAGAAAGCAGACTTGTGGTTTGATAATCTAAACACAAAAAGAGTTAGATCTGGAAAAGAAAAGATTATGACTTGGACATCTCTGAAGAAGAAACTTCGTGCAAAATATATTCCTTTGCATTATAAATTCGAATGTATAATAAAGATGACATCCCTCTCTCAAGATACTATGAGTGTTTCCGAGTATACTTCTGAATTTTATAGATTGCGTCTTATTTGTGACTTGGAGGAGACGGAAACAATGAAAATTGGAAGATTTATTCGTGGATTGCATTTGCCTATTTATCGAAAGGTTAAATCAAGTCCATATATCTCGTTTAATGATGTATGCAATCTTGCTTTGGAATTTGAATCTTTTCAACAAGACGAGAAATTGAAGTCTTCCCTTCATGAGTTTACTCTTTCAGAAGAAACTAAAGAAGAAGACTTTGTCAGTGTGGAGAATGTCACGGATCTTGTTGTTGATTACCATGTGTTACATGTGGCGACTACATCAAGTTTGGATGAAAAGGATGAACCAGTTACAAAAGAAGCTATAATATAGAAGCATGAAGAAAGACAATCACTTGTTGAGAAAGTCTTGATTGTTGAAAAAGATCAGATAGATGCATCTCCTAAATTTGTGCATGACGAGATTGTTGAAGGACAAGAGATACTAAAGGAGACGTTCGAAACTAAAGAGGTTGGGTACAAGGGAAACAACATTATCCTAGTGGAACACAATGATTTTTTGGGGGTAGAGAACTTGTTGAATTCACCTATCTCATCAAACTATCTTATTCTTTCGAGTTTACTTCCAAAGATATTACTGATGGAATTGAAATTTAAGGCTTTCAAGTTCTACGAGAAATTACCTCATTATGTGCTTATTCTTAAATACTTTAGAACTCGAGGACGAGTTTTCTTCAAAGGAGAGGAGAATGATGAGGATCAAGGAATGAATATGTTAATTTGGATTTGGTTATGCGTACTTGTGGTGATGTTCAATTGGAGAGGATGCAAACATGGGTTATGCAGCTTACTTGGACAACAAGGAATAAAGGAGCGATGCATGAAGTTGGACAAGTAGTTGATTATTATATAATTATTAATTCGAATTTTGCTTGCAAGTTTTTACCTTTCACTTGAAAGGGTTTTTCTTATTTTAAGCACTTAGGATTTTATTTTCCTATTTGGATTTGGTTTTTATCTTTTTTCTATTCGGATTTGGTTTTTAAATTTGGTTCCTGGAAGGATTCAGATATTGGCTAATTCAAGCTGATATTGAATTTCTCTCGGAATCCTATTGGGTTTGGGTTATTGTCTAAGCCTATAAATACCCTTCTCATGTAATCTTTTAAGATTTATTCGTGGATTGAATTTGCCTATTTATCGAAAGGTTAAATCAAGTCCATATATCTCGTTTAATGATGTATGCAATCTTGCTTTGGAATTTGAATCTTTTGAACAAGACGAGAAATTGAAGTCTTCCCTTCACGAGTTTACTCTTTCAGAAGAAACTAAAGAAGAAGACTTTGTCAGTGTGGAGAATGTCGCGGATCTTGTTGTTGATTACCATGTGTTACATGTGGCGACTACATCAAGTTTAGATGAAAAGGATGAACCAGTTACAAAAGAAGCTATGATAGGGAAGCATGAAGAAAGACAGTCACTTGATGATAAATTCTTGGTTGTTGAAGAAAATCAAATAGATACATCTCTTAAACTTGTGTGTCATGACATGGTTGAAGAGAAAAAGGTACTCGAGGATATGTTCCAAACTAAAGAAGTTGTGTACAAGGAAAACAACATCATCATCGTGGAACACATTGATTTTCTAGGGGTAGAGAACTTGTTGAATGCACCTATCTCAACAAACTATCTTATTCTTTCTAGTTTACTTCCTAAGATACTGGTCATGGAATTGAAATTTAAGGCTTTCAAGTTCTACGAGAAATCACCTCGTTGTGTGCTTATTCTTAAATATTTTAGAACTCGAGGACGAGTTTTCTTCAAAGGAGACAATGGATGATATAAAACTTGTGTTTTGAGATTAACTATGAGTAGTTTTTCTTTTCTCTAAACTTCAATTACTGGATTGTTTTGAAGGTTAGATTCGAATTACTTAGTTTCTGGATTGATCTAAGCAATTTGATATTCAAAGTTCACGTTTCTGGATTGATCGTGTTCTTTTGAAATATCCTCTTCTTCTCTTATCCCTTTTCTTCTTGTTTTTGTTTCTTTGTGGTGCGATCCACCTCAATTTGGTATCAAGAGCCAAGGTTTTTTCTCCAATTTCTTAATTGTTGGGAGATCTAGGTTTCAAAAAAAAAAAAAATTACTATTCGCGAGTACTATTCACGAGTACTGTTCCAGGGGTTACTGTTCACAAAATTACTGTTCGTTGGCACTGTTCACGGGTTACTGTTCACGGGCACTATTCATCGGCACTGTTCACGGGCACTGTTCACCAATTTTTTTTTCAGATTTTTCTTATGGCTACGGATGAATTGCTCAGAAAATTACTTGGAAAATTGGATGAGATTGATAAACGTACTCAAAAGCTTGTTAATTCAACGGAATCGAGGTTTGATGCATGGGATAAAATTTTAATTAAGGTGGAAGATAGTGATGAAGTCTATGATCCTGGTATAGAGCTTGCTTATTTTACAGGTTTGGGTAGCATAGATGATTTTGTTGAATGGGTTACACAAGTCGACAAGATTTTTGCTTATACAGGTTGGAATGAGAATATTCAAGATTGCAACACTTAAACTTATAAAGAAAGCAGGCTTGTGGTTTGATAATCTAAACGCAAAAAGAGTTAGATCTGGAAAAGAAAAGATTATGACTTGGAAATCTCTGAAGAAGAAACTTTGTGCAAAATATATTCCTTTGCATTATAAATTCGAATGTATAATGAAGATGACATCCCTCTCTCAAGGTAATATGAGTGTTTCTGAGTATACTTCTGAGTTTTATAGATTGCGTCTTATTTGTGATTTCGAGGAGACGGAAACAATTAAAATTGGAAGATTTATTCAGTGGATTGAATTTGCCTATTTATCGAAAGGTTAAATCTAGTCCATATATCTCGTTTAATGATGTATGCAATCTTGCTTTGGAATTTGAATCTTTTCAACAAGACGAGAAATTGAAGTCTTCCCTTCACGAGTTTACTCTTTCAGATGAAACTAAAGAAGAAGACTTTATCAGTGTGGAGAATATCGCGGATCTTGTTGTTGATTACCATGTGTTACATGTGGCGACTACATCAAGTTTGGATGAAAAGGATGAACCAGTTACAAAAGAAGCTATGATAGGGAAGCATGAAGAAAGACAGTCACTTGATGATAAATTCTTGGTTGTTGAAGAAAATCAAATAGATACATCTCTTAAACTTGTGTGTCATGACATGGTTGAAGAGAAAAAGGTACTCGAGGATATGTTCCAAACTAAAGAGGTTGTGTACAAGGAAAACAACATCATCATCGTAGGATTCAGATATTGGCTAATTCAAGCTGATATTGAATTTCTCTCGGAATCCTATTGGGTTTGGGTAGCATAGATGATTTTGTTGAATGGGTTACACAAGTCGACAAGATTTCTGCTTATACAGGTTGGACTGAGATGAGAATATTCAAGATTGCAGCGCTTAAACTTACAAAGAAAGCAGGCTTGTGGTTTGATAATCTAAACACAAAAAGAGTTAGATCTGGAAAAGAAAAGATTATGACTTGGACATCTCTGAAGAAGAAACTTCGTGCAAAATATATTCCTTTGCATTATAAATTCGAATGTATAATGAAGATGACATCCCTCTCTCAAGGTACTATGAGTGTTTCCGAGTATACTTCTGAATTTTATAGATTGCGCCTTATTTGTGACTTGGAGGAGACGAAAACAATTAAAATTGGAAGATTTATTCGTGGATTGAATTTTCCTATTTATCGAAAGGTTAAATCAAGTCCATATATCTCATTTAATGATGTATGCAATCTTGCATTAGAATTTGAATCTTTTCAAAAAGAGGAGAAATTGAAGTCTTCCCTTCACGAGTTCACTCTTTCAGAAGAAACTAAAGAAGAAGACTGTGTCGGTGTGGAGAATGTTGCGGATCTTGTTGTTGATTACCAGGTATTACGTGTGGCGACTACATCTAGTTTCGATGAAAAGGATGAACCAGTTACAAAAGCAGCTATAATAGAGAAGTATGAAGAAAGAAAGTCAGATGATGATAAATTCTTGGTTGTTGAAAAAAATCAAATAGATACATCTCTTAAACTTGTGTGTCATGACATGGTTGAAGAGAAAAAGGTACTTGAGGATACGTTCCAAACTAAAGAGGTTGTGTACAAGGAAAACAACATCATCCAAGTAGAACACATTGATTTTTTGGGGGTAGAGTACTTGTTGAATGCACCTATCTCATCAAACTATCTTATTCTTTCGAGTTTACTCCCAAATATATTGCTGATGGAATTGAAATTTAAGGCTTTCAAGTTCTACGAGAAATCACCTCGTTGTGTGCTTATTCTTAAATACTTTAGGACTCGAGGACGAGTTTTTTTCAAAGGAGAGGAGAATGATGAGGATCAAGGAATGAATATGTTAATTGGGATTTGGCTATGTGTACTCGTTGTGATGTTCAATTGGAGAGGATGCAAATATGGGTTATGAAGCTTACTTGGACAACAAGGAATAAAGGAGCGATGCATGAAGTTGGACAAGTAGCTGATTATTATATAATTATTAATTCGAATTTTGCTTGCAAGTTTTTACCTTTCACTTGAAAGGGTTTTTTTTGTTTTAAGCACTTAGGATTTTATTTTCCTATTTGGATTTGGTTTTTGTCTTTTTTCTATTCGGATTTGGTTTTTAAATTTATTTCCTAGAAGGATTCAGATATTGGCTAATTCAAGCTGATGTTGAATTTCTCTCGGAATCCTATTGGGTTTGGGTTATTGTCTAAGCCTATAAATACCCTTATAATGTAATCTTTTAAGAGAGACAATGTATGATATAAAACTTGTGTTTTGAGATTAACTATGAGTAGTTTTTCTTCCCTCTAAACTTCAATTACTGGATTGTTTTGAAGGTTAGATTCGAATTACTTAGTTTCTGGATTGATCTAAGCAATTTGAGATTCAAAGTTCACGTTTCTGGATTGATCGTGTTCTTTTGAAATATCCTCTTCTTCTCTTATCCCTTTTCTTCTTCTTCTTTTCTTTCTTTGTGGAGAGATCCACATCAGAAGGTTGGAATAAACAAAAAGCAATAACTTTGTATTTGTTGCAGATGCTTTCAAGAAACAGTGTCAAAAGTGTGGCTCTATTAATCATCTAACTCACCTTTGCAAAAAGGTTGTTAGCAAGCCAGAAGTGGGATCATGCAAGTATAATGAAGCTAAGGCTGATGATCCCTACTCATTCTGTGACAAGTTTGATTACATACCTTGCAATATGAAAGTAATGACAAGTTGTCACAAGCTAAGAGTAGATCTTAAGGAGGTCAATATTGAGTCCTCAGCTAAAAAGGAAAATGCACATCAATCAATGAATTCTATTCATTTTGAATCATCAAATTCTACTTATACCAAATTTGTTAACAAGAATATATTCCCCAATACTGCTTGGGTTGCTAAACACAATTAATCCTCATTGTGTGCATTGCAAAGTAAAGAAGGTCATATGGATCATAGACAGTGGATGCTCAAGACATATGACAGGCGATATGGCCTTGCTATCACAATTTGAGGAGATGGCTAGCCCATTAGTGACTTTTGGAGACAACAACAAAGGTTTCATAATGGGATATGGCAAGATAATTTCTGGAAATAGTTATCATTGAAGATGTAGCACTGGTAGCTGGTCTTGAGGTCAATCTCCTAAGTGTCAGTCAATTCACAGATAGAGGATTCAATGTTTTATTTGATAAAGGAGAATGCCTAATGAGCAGTAAAAAGACTGGTGAAACTGCTTTGAAAGGAGCAAGGAAAGGAAGCTTATTTATTGCAGACCTGGACTCAGCAAATGAGGATGCAATTTGTTGCTTCTACACCAAGACATCTAAAGAACAAATCAAGACGTGGCATAAAAAGCTCCCTCACCTGAATTATAAGGCAATCAATACCCTAGTCAAAAGGAGTTAGTGAGAGACATACCAAATCTGGAGTTTGGTCAAAATAAGGTCTGTGAGGCTTGTCAAAAAGGAAAAAGAAGAAATCAAGTCACAGGAGTAAAACTGTAAATTCCATAAGTGCACATTTGCAACTTATTCACATGGACTTATTTGGACCAGTTAATGTCTTATCAATTTCAATAAAGAACTATGCATTTATGATGGTGATGACTACTCAAGATAAACATGGGTAGAATTGATGCATTCTAAGGATGAAACTCCACACATCATAATTGAACACATCAAGAAGTTTGAGAAGCAGGCTGAAGATTAGAAATATGTGAAAAAGATTGAGGAGTGACAATGGTATAGAATTCAGAAATACAACTTTAACTGAATTCTGAAATACAAGGGCATTGTTCAAGAATTCTCAGCTTCTAGAACACCTCAACAAAATAGTGTAGTTGAGAGAAAGAACATAACACTAGTAGAGGCTGTTAGAACAATGTTGCAGGATGCTAAATTGCCAACATGTTTTTGGGATGAAGCTGTGAACACTGCATGATACACTCACAACAGATATCTCATTAACAAGAATCTTGGAAAATCACCCTTCTTAATCTTATCTAAAAGGGAGCCTACTTTGAAGCATCTTCATGTGTTTGGAAGCAAGTGTTATATTTTGAAAGACAACTATGAATATGTGGGAAAATTTGACTCTAAAGTTTTTGAAGCAATTTTTCTGGGATATTCATTGGAGAGAACTACCTACAAAGTCTATGTGATTAAACAAAAGAAAATTATAGAAAGTACATATGTGACTTTTGATGATGACAAGTGTCCAATATTGGAATTCCTTGATGAAAATGAAGTTGAGGCCCTTAAATTTGAAAATCTCAATATTGATTGTGATTCTGAAGATGAAGCTGAAGTGAGTCAATTGAACAAGTGAATCACGAAAATTGAAACTCATCTCAAACACCTGAATTTGATAGAAAAACTTAGGGGGAGAAAAAGGAGAAAGTTCTGCAAGTCATGCTAGTGATGAAAAAATGCAGAAAATTCAAGTCAACAAACTCACACCAGGAAATGGGATATAAGTCACACAAGAGAAGCAATTATTGGTGATCCTAATGCTGGTGTGAGGACTAGAAGTGCAACCGCTAATGAATATTTACATGCATACTTTCTTTCATAAATTGAGCCTAAGAAAACTAAAGAAGCTCTACTTGATCCTGATTGGATATTTGCTATGCAAGAGGAGCTAAATCAGTTTGAAAGGAACAAAGTTTGAAAGTTGGTTCCTGCACTAAAGAACAGAAGTGTTCAGGAACAATATGGATGAAAATGGAATTATCACCAGAAATAAAGCAAGGTTAGTTGCAAAAGGCTACTCACGGGATGAAGGAATTGATTATGATAAAACTTTTACTCCAGTTGCAAGACTTGAATCAATAAAAACCTTTCTTGTATTTGCTGCACACTCAAACTTTAAGGTATATCAAATGGATGTAAAGAGTGCATTCCTTAATGGTGAGTTGGAAGAAAAAAGTTTATGTACAACAGCCACCTGGCTTTGAAGATCCAAAATTTCCAAATTTTGTGTACAAACTACTCAAGGCTCCATGTGGATTAAATCAAGCACCTAGATCATGGTATGACACACCTTCCAATTTTTGCTTAAACATGGATTCACTAGAGGAACAATAGACAAGACTCTTTTCTACAAGCAACATGGTGGTGATATGATCCTAGTTCAGATCTATGAGGATGATATCATTTTTGGTTCTACTAATGAAAATCTATGTCAAAGATTTTCAAAACTCATGCAGAGTGAATATGAAATGGGTATGATGGGAGAGTTGAGTTACTTTCTTGGACTTTAAGTCAGTCAAAGAAGTGATGGAATCTTCATAAGCCAAACTAAGTATGTCAGGGATTTATTGAAGATGTTTGGTATGATTGATTGTTCACCTGCACCAACACCTATGTCTACAACTACAAAGTTGGATGAAGATAAAAAGGGAAAAAATGTAGACATTTCAGGTTATAGAGGGATGATCGAATCTTTGCTGTATTTAACTGCTAGTAGACCATACATTATGTTTGCAACATGTCTGTATGCAAGAATTCAAGCCAATCCAAAGGAATTACATTTGATGGCTGTGAAAAGGATTTTCAGATACTTGAAGGGAACTACAAACTTGGGATTATGGTATCCCAAGGGATCAGGATTTGAAGCTATTGGATACACAAATGCAGATTTTGCTGGATGCAGGATTGATAGAAAGAACACTAGTTGAAGCTGTCAGTTCCTTGGAGAAAGGCTTGTATCCTGGTATAGCAAGAAGCAACAATCTGTGTCAACTTCCACAGCTGAGGCTGAATACATAGCTGCTGGAAGTTGTTGTGCTCAAGTGCTTTGGATTAGAAATCAGCTAATGGCTTATGGTCTAGTGTTACACAAAATTCCAATTATGTATGACAATATTAGTGCTATATCTATTATGGCTAATCCGGTTAATCATTCTTGAACAAAGCACATTGATGTAAGGTACCATTTTATTAGAAAACATGCTGCAAATGGTACCATTGAGCTTACTTTTGTTCCAACAAAAAAATAGTTAGCTGACATTTTTACTAAACCTTTGGATGAAGCTACTTTCACTAGACTTATACGTGAAATTGGTATGCTAAATTCTTCATCCTAAAGGCAAGAACTCAACTAATGTTTTGTAGTAGATTGATTATTATTAAATCAAAATTAATTTGATTTTATGGAAATAAACTGAAATATGAGTTATAAATATTTCAGAAATCTCCATATATTTATTTTTCAAAATTCAAAATTTAGCTTGGAATTTTTCAATTCTAAGAAAACTATCTAAATGCTGATTTGCATTTTCAATGTGTAAAATAAGAAAAAGGTAGAATCAAAAAGATCAAAAGTATATAGTGAACTGAGTTCTCGATAAGTCTAATTGACTTCTCGACAAGTCATTTTGAGACTTCTCGAGTGAGTTCTCGATAAGTCATTTTTCTGACCTCTCGAAGGACTTCTTGACAGGCTTTATTATGACTTCTCGATAAGTCACTATAGAGATCTCGATAAGTGATAATTCACAGAGTTCTCTACAAGTATAAACTTAGATTTATCAATAACTCAGAACTAAGATAATTTAACTTAATAAATTATTTTGGTAAAATACTTTTGAAAATTCATTCTGATTTTATTTTGATTTATTCAAATAAAAAAATTGGAAACAATTCAGTCTATTTAGGACAAACTGGGTCTTTATTTGACATCTTGACAAATCATTTTCTGGTTCTCGATAAGAGTCAGAAAAATGACATATCGATATGTATCTATTCTCAATATGATTTCTTGATAAGAAAATCCTAAACGCCAATTTTTAGTTCTCGATAAGTCATTTACCTTTTACTATAAATACTCAGACATCGCAACATACACCTCTTTACGCCTTCGAGATCTCTTAGTGACCTAATTTTTCCAAATCCAAATCGTTTTCTCTGATTTTAAGATCTTTCTCTCTAATTTTTCTTACCCATTCAAATTTACTCCTCTAAAATGGCACTAAACAATGTTAGAGCTGCAATCCTCAAGGATAGAACCAACTATCTCGCTTTTACAGATGTTAATCAAGCGCCTGACAGTTTCAAGAGGTTTGTTAAATTTTTGTCTGAGTCTTATCTTGCAGGAGCTCTAACTGCTAATCCAATCCTCTACTTGGATGTTCTGCATGAATTCTGGATAACAGCTGTAGTGAGGACAAATATGCATGACAACTCTGTTTATCTATTATGGTGAACTGCTCTATTGGAGGCTAACAGGTGGAGTTTAATGAGCAATATGTGAATCAAGCTTTGGGCATTCCAACTGAGCAAATGGTGGAGAATCCTACTCAATAGGAGCTGGCTTAGTTCATGGACTTCATCAATTACAGTGAGAAGATCAACCTGGCTAGTCTAAACAATAAGAATCTGAGAAGAGAATGGTCCTTCTTATTTGACTCCATCATAAGGGTCTTCACTTGCAGAAAGACAGGGATATGACAACATATCAAATATGGTCTAGAAGCTGGTGTTCTTCATAGCTCACAATAGGCACTTAAATATGGGCTTATTGATCCTGGAAGAACTTAGCACTAGGATCACAATGCCCCTAGCTACAAGAGGTAAGGAAATCTTCTTTCCTAGGTTTATAATGTCCACTTTGAATCATAAAGTTAAGGATATTCATTTACTTAATGGTATAAATAGAACACTAATAGGAAATTGTAAGCAAGTTCCAAAGTTCTATTTGGCTCACGTACTACAAAGAACAGGGTGCGGGTAGGTCTCAAAATGACTCCATTCATGATTGAGAAATTTAGGACCTATCCTTACCCGATGCCTGACATGAGGTCTAGTGCTATAATATCTAGTACAGTTATGACTCCTGTCCCTGTGGAAGAACAAACACAGGACAACAAACAGGGGCCTTCCTAAACTAAGACCCTTCTTTCTGTACCACTAGAAGCTAGGAAACCAACCACTTCATCCTCTCCAAAGGCTGAAGTGAGTAAAAATAAGAGAAATCAAGCACGCATCACTGTAATAAATGAGAGTGGTGAGGATCAAATAGGACCATAGTCAACCTTGGTCAACAAACCAAAGAAAGCAAAAGAAACTGAGTTGACCACTCAAGCTACCTCTGAATCCTCCCAAAAGGATGTAGTTGAAATAGAGGGACTAAAACAGACTCTAGGTGTAACATCCGGGATATCGAGTTTAATTATTTTTATCAATAAATAATTTTTAAATGATTATTATGTGATTTTTTGTGAATTATCTGATGATTGGTGTGGATATGTGGATGCTTATATGTGATAAAGTATAAGTATGTTAATTTTATTATGACCAGAATAAAATATAGATAATTACGGTATTTTTCTGGTAATTTTTGGACTGTTATATAATTTTATATTGATTTATGAATTTATTAATTATTTTCTGAATAATTACAAAATTATTTTATAAAGCCGGGAATCGTCCGACTTCAACTGTTTTTACGTTTTTACAACCCGAAACTCTTCCAAAAACTCCTTCCTAACCTAATTTGGTAATTCTGGACATTTTCCGTGTTTGACTTTTTCGATCCGGATTACGGTTTGACCCGTGCGCGGCCCGACGCAAGATAGATACGATAATCATTTCGGTGAACCAACAAAACCTGTATTTTCAAAACACGGGATATTATTATGTTATTTTCATATATAGTGTTTTATAAGAATCCCCGTTTGGATAATTATCCAATACGGGTATCGAATCAGATCGTTTTTGCAGTTACTTAGCGGCTAAGTAACTAATTTAACGATCCAAGACGATACAAAATGATCCAGAACGAGCCAATATTCCAAAAATATATATAGCCCTTTTATTATTTCATTTTATTCGTATAATCACAATCAGTCGGTAAAACCCCGTAAAATATAGAGAAAATGTCGAATTAAAACCGCGTTCTTAAAAATCAAACGCACGAACGAAGGCGTTATCGAACTCCGATTCGGGCTGTGCAATATATCAAAATGAAGCTCTCGAAATCGACTTTCTGAATCAACCATCTGTTTTTGCCCAGAAATCAAGGTATTTTTCTGATTTAATTATTTTAATTCGAATGATTTGATAATTAAAATTTGAATTTTTGTTCTTGATGTTGTTTGTACGATTTGATGTCATAATCATGTAGATACTATTTTTCTGATCATTTTGGTATATAATATGTCAGATTTTGAGTTTCACATCATGTAGAAAATTGGCTTTGATTCTCGGAAAATGAAATTAGGGTTCTTGTTCAAGAACAGTTTTAATTAAAATTTGGGCATTTTAATTTTAAGGGTTATTGATTGAAATGGATTATACAGATGAATAGATCGTTAAAAATGAGTTGATTGATATATATGAAAGCAACAGACGATGCCTGGTTGCCCTGGAACATAATTCACCGGAAAACTGCCGCTCGCCGGCGTTGGAAAGTTCGTCGAACTTTTCCCGACGATTGGCAGGGTTTCCGGGAAGTTGGGGGTAAGGAAATTATTCATAACTGCTATTTTCTATCAATCTGCATCTTTCTGGAAATTTCTGGAATTGCGTGTGCTTTTCCGGTGAGCTCGGGGCGGTGTTAATGGCTGTCGCCGCCGCCGGAGTCGGTAGTGGGGAGGAAGACGGTGAAAATCACCGTTTGACCCCTGTAGTTTTGAGAATCTTGCAAATCAGTCCCTGCTGTTTTAAAAGTTAACAAAAATAGGAATTCCGTTTTAAATTATTTTGAAAATGATATTCTTATTATTTTAAAAATCAGAAAATTGTTTATTTAATTATTTTAAATTCAGAAAATTATTTTAATTATTTATTTATTCAAAAATAAATAAAAATTATTTTATTAATTAATTTTAATTTGTTTTTAATTATTTTAATTGATCAATTAATTCATAATTAATTGATTAATTAATTAAATTAATTATTAATTAATTTTAATTGATTTAATAATTAGATTTAATTATTTAAAATTGATTTAAAAACTCCGAAAAATAGTTTTAAGCTTTAAAATATTATTTTAAATTATTTTCAAGGTTCGATAATTATTATAAAATTATTTTCAAGTCAGATTTGGGTGTTCAAACCCTATTATTTATAAAATGATTCGGAGTCCAATTTTAATGCCGAAAAATGTTCAAAAATTCATAATAAATACCTGGAAAATCATTTTTACCCCGAATCTTCTTTGAAAAATTATTTTGATCGAATAACTTAAGTGTTATGTGCTACGTGTTCACTGATTGATGCGTTATATGCCTATGTGGTTATGGTTTGACTGTTTTAGTCATAACTTTTAATCCGTAAATCGGATTTGGGTGAAACGAAGGGTAGATAAAAGCTTATGACGTCTATGTGACGATTAGAATAATACGAGTATGAATAATTGATAGATACTTGTGATGCCTAGCAGAGTCAGCAAGGCATAGAAAAGGAAATCAGTGATCCATAAATAGAATCAAAGCGTAGAAAGAGAAGGAAAGTGATTGATAAATAGAAGCAAGGCATAGAAAGAGAAGAGAAGTGGTTGATGAATAAAACTGTTAGATGAGTACAAGTAAAGTGGTAATTGTCGGTGATAAGGCAAGTACTTCTGAACTTCTCTTCAAGATATATTTTAAATATTTTCAAACTGTTTTCATAACATGTCGCTATTATTCAAAATACTTCATGTTTTATATTGCAAGTGCTTTAAACTATTTAACCTTGAATCCTGATTCTTCTTGATCTTGAGCCGTAAGCCTTGTTCTTCACAAACCATTGATTGTTGAATTCCCAGATACGATCCAAACACATACGATACTACTCCACAAATACATATCTACCACATACTGATTCTGATATTGAGTTTCTTAACATACCAACCCTTATTCCTTGTTTAACAGAAGGCCAATTCTTGGAACCCTTGGTCTTCTACTTTCTGATTTTTTTCTTGATTGAAAGCCAATCTTTTTGACTTCCTTGTTATACCTATATTGTATTGTGAATCACCCTATGCTTCAAGATAAATGTTGTTTATGACTCAGCTTCTTGAGTACATTGGTTACCATTTCGAATTGTTTTAGAAATGGATGGTTTTATAAATGTGGACCAGATTCGTGGTCAGACCAGATTCGTGGTTATAGTAGGCCAATGCGTGCCTTGGATCCAGTATATAGAGCAAAGCTGGGAGCCTTGCTCGAGGTTAGTGCTAACTGATCAGCAGCCTAACCTTGGTTTTTAAAAATGAAAAGTGAATATTCAATTCTAATCATTGCTTATTCAGAAACTTGATTCTTCTAAATCATTTCAATTGGTGATTGTTTAACCTCAATTGTTGTTATTATTACTTGCTGAGCTAGTAAGCTCACTCTTGTAAAATTTTTATGTTTTTAAAGGAAATTGTTGGTAACGAGGATTCCCTGTCCAGTGTGCGAGCTAGGATTTTTGTTTTAAGTTAGATCGAGCTAGCATGAGCTTTATATTATAGATAAGTTGTATAAGATTGTAAGTACGATATCCTTAGCCATTATAAGTTGAAATAGTTGGGATTTGGTATGATGTAATAAAAGTTAAGATTATGGCTTATTTTCATACTTTAACCTGTTACGATCCGTGGTTGTGTACAGAAGGGTCAATGTATATAATACTTTATATACAGGTTTAATTATTGTGGTGTGTTGTGAGCCCCAAACTTCTGACCCGGGTTTGGAGGGCGTCATACTAGGGGCATCCTCTCAACAAGGTGTCTCTATTGAAAAGAGCACTCTCCCTAGTGCACCATGTAAAGAGTCTGTACCAATACTTGAACAAATTCAAGTGTATGAAAGAAGAAATAAGGATGGCAAGAAGAACAAAGGTTTGAGATCATGGTACATGACGGTAACCTGATCAAATCCTCTCCAATTCAAATAGAGGTTCTCATTATTGATGAACAAAAACTGTCATAACCACAGTATCTACTGTGAGCCAAATTATGAATTCACAAGGTATAAATATTGGTGTTACTTTATCATCATTTACTTTAAATACTGATTTAGTTCTTTTAGCATTTATAGTATACATTTCATGATATAAATCCTGTTGAAATGATTACATCTAGACCTTAATTAAGGATTACTTCTAGTTGTATGATCACATATCACCCTTCTTTAACCACCTCTTATTTTTGTAGGACAATCTGTCTGAGCCTTTTTCCGTGAGATGTTTGAAAAGATTGAAAGAGAAACAGAATATAAGAGATGCATGATCCTTCCTGACAAAAGGAGAGGTAGATGAGAGATATGATTTATTAATCCTTTTGAGGAAACTCTGACTATTGAAAGTCATGAGATATATGGTGTGAGGAGTAGTGAGACTACTGTAAAAGAATAGAGAGATTAAGTTTTATTTGCTATATGTTTGCAGATGCTCAGAGTACAAAAGGAACAGATGCTAAATAACAGTCTGTTGAATCTCAGGAAAACTTTGATGTATCAAAGGCTATTGATCTCCCTACAAGTCTAAGTACTGATACTTTTTTATAGTCCATACATTCTACTATTCCACCACATGAGATAATCCCTATTTTTGTTGAAAAACAACTTATTTATTCTACTTTACCATCATCAAAGGAAATCTTTATTGTTACTGAAGATGTAGCAGCACAACAGTCCATTCATAAACTTTTATCCATTTCAGAATCACCACAGCATGTTATAGGAACTGAAGTTCTGGAAGATAATGTTGAAGCTCCAATTCATTTATATACAATACTTGAAGATGTGAAGATAACTGCTGAAGGTGTGGAAGCTTCTGAAACTACCGGATCATATATTGCACCAATTTCTCATTAAAATCTTCATGCTGAAGCTGGTGATAAAGTTCAGCAATTAGTGCAAAATCCGGTTGTCATTGAAGAATCTAATGATGGTGAAGAAGCTAATGTTTCGAATACTATTATAGGTCCTAATGATGATCTATTCTTCCCTGAAGATATGTCTGTGTCTGTGAGACAACAGAAACTGAAAAAGTTAGATGCTACAAAAGAAAAGGATTATTCTAATAATCTTTGGAATGCTCATTGGAAAGATAATCTGTATCCTATTTTCAGAACACAAGCTATTGCACATCTGGAAACAACAGAACAGAATATTACAAATCTAGATACGTTGAATCATCTGAAAGCATCAACTTTAGTTGTTAGATCCTTATACACAGCTCATGAAGCAACTACTACTCAAATCAATCAGATTAAAAAATCATTGATTGCTTCAACCTGACTACTCATCAGGAAATTCATAAACAAGTTCCACCAATAGTTGCCATAAAAATTTCAATTGAAGCCAGTCAAGCTAGATTGGAAGCTAAAAAGATCAAATTTTTTCTCAACTTACTGAAGTACAAAATTCAATGAAGCTGATTCTTTCTCTAATACTTGGTGATGATGCCAAAAAGGGGGAGAAAATTGTTCAATCTTTGAAAGCGGAGTTAACCTCTGACATTGCTCAAGTTAAAGAAGCAGTTCAGGATGAAGAGTAAAGTTTGAAATTCACTGAAGTGAGATTGAATATGCATACTTGATTCCTGCATTTAGATAGTTTTGACATCATCAACTGGAACTTGTCAATAATTCCATAATGAACAAGTTGGGGGATATTGTTAGGAGCAATTAATGATATCAAATAGAAACTATCAGAAGTATCGACATATGATAATTACTAACATCGATGGATGATAGTTACAAGCATCGACGGGTGAATACAAGCATCGACGGATGATGATGATTGCATTGACGGATGATGATGACATCGACGGATGTTGATATTCGACGGATAACGATACCAACAGATAATGATGTCAACGGATGATGAAATCAGTATTTGTCACATCAGTTGATCTTCGAGGAGGAAAAGGAAACAGGAACTCAAGTCGGTGAAGGACTTTATCTCAGAAGCAATTATATAGGTTTCCTTGTTGTTAATAGAATATGATTCCTTATACATTGGTAGTTGTGCTCTATATAAATCATAGTTTAGGTTCATGCTATAAGCATTGCGACATTGTTATATCTTTCGCATAACCTAGCAGCTCTCAAGGATATTTTTTCATCCTTTCGAGAGAGTACATGTGTAATAAGTCTTTATCAGATAATATAAAAACTGTTGATTCTGTAGAAGCTTTGTCGAATTGATTATATTAATTGTATTCACCCCCCTCTACAGTTGATTAAGGGCATAACAATATATGCGTATGTATGTATATGTTTAGAATATATGATATTCATGAGAGTTGTATAATCATATGATGATTATATAATCTGTATATATACTGATATATACATGTTTTGTGTTTGTTCTTATTATAAGAATCGTATTCGGTACGATTCTGAATCGGATGCAGCGGATTTGCTGAAATCTGTGTCGGGTGTCCGATTTTGGTGACCTAATACGTTGTTTCATATGGAATCGAGCGTCTGAACGAAACTGATAGCTAAAGCTATCATTGACTGATCTGTAAGGTGTTTGACGTCGCTTAGGCCATGTAATCTGCGATTTAATGTTATCATATTTAATTTTGAATTTTCTGATTTTTACCATATTTAGTTTTTATGATTAGATCATGATGGGTAAGATATGTTAAGATCATATTATGTGTTTTAACATATTATTATGTGTTAATTGAGCATCGTGGATGGTTATTTCTTATGACCTTAGGTAAATGGTTTTGTTTTTTAAATACGGCTTGCATGTCATTTGATCTTGTAATTATTAATTCTCGAATGTAACTCGAGTTCTTATTATAAGTACATTAGATTAGTGTTTATTTTTCATTAGTGTAATGTACATTAAGACATGAAGATTTGAAGATCAAGGAAAGGTAATCTCACATGGCGGCCATCCCAAGAAGCAATACAAGAAAGAATACATGCAATAGTTAGCTTTATTTATTTTTCACCTTAGATTGACCTAGATCTTTGTCATTAGCTTGATGAAGATCACATAGTATGAAGCCATAATCAACCACGTTTATTTATTGCACTTTACATATATATGCGCATATGATGAATGTATGTATATAGTAGTTTCTAAAGATGCATGCTGAATTAGATTAAGGATGTATGTATTAGATACGACACCCATGTCATGCTTGCTAAACAAGATAAAATCTGTAACGACTCAAGATTTTAAAATGAATAAACGATTATGAGATTCTCGTGTTTATGAAACACGGAATATAATACATTTTTTTTATTTCTGACATTGGGCGATTTTGTCAAAAGGGAGTTCATTGAACTTGTAAGGTTGTGGGTTTTAAGTGAGACTGTTGTGACAACCTCGCTACCTGGAAATCAAACCATTGACGAATATTGATTTGAAGTATTTTATTCAAAAAAATTCGGAATCTCTTTTGATGGGATCATGATCGTTTCAAAATTAACAAAACCCTAAAGTTAATATTAAGTTGATCAGATGCCTTCTAATGAGTCCAATACGTTAACCCCTAGATCGGCAAGGAGTGGGTTCGCCAAAGCGAAGTGCTCCCATCTATCGTGGAAGATGTATTGAAGTATATTGATATTTTTTGACTATTGGGTTTGACTTAACTAAGTTACCACAATAGGATTGTGAACTTAGAGGCATAGAGTTTGGCGAGATTTATTAGATAAATATGAACAAATATTATTACACCAAGCTATCCAAGAGTTATAAAGTTGATATTATTGAAAAATGTTGTCTACCTAAATAATCATATTTTAGGAGAAAAGCCAAAGTTGACCTAACACATGGTAAAATATGGATCTTGGCTCACTAGAAGGATATATAAGATATTCTTTCCGAATTAATAGTTAGGGATATTGATTTGATAAAAATAGTGAGAGTTATATATTGTGAATATATATATATATATATATATATATATATGAATAATCACTTGAACATAATTTAATGATCATCTGTAGACTAAGTCATTTTATGAACTTTAATATTGTAGATATCAAATGACAAATAACACAAATAACTTCTATATGTAATAGTACTTAAGAAGGACAAGCTGACATGAAATAATTTTCTCAATTGACATGGGAACTTGAGGATTGTCCTCAGGTTCAAGGATGTCACCCAAACCCCTCTCTTATTTCTTCTAGCTGAGAATGAAACATGTGTTGAACAAAATGCTTACCGGAAGTAAATTGATTATGCAACTGATGTTTCATGTCTCATGCTTGTAATTATAAGTACTGAGCTTTAGAATCAACAAGAGCATAATGATGCTTATGATATGATTGAGCACCTTTAAAGGATGTTAGAATGATAGGCTCGTCAAAAAGATTTGACAATAATAAGGCCATACTTTTGTATTAATGGGAGAATGATATTCGGTTGAACCACATGTTCTAAAGATGATAGGTATATGTACCTTGATATTTTGGGTTTCAAGAATAGTCTAGAGACTCAGCTTGATTTGATCAAACAATCTTTGAACAACTTTTATTCTTATTTTGTTAAGAACAAAAGGAATGAGATATACAGAACACTCATTGAGTTGTTAAACATGTTTAGAACTGCTCAAAATAACACGGTAAAGGCATAAATTACGTCCATATTGATGATGTACACATGGAATACAAATGGGAAAGGAAAATGGATATGCAAGGTGAAGATTTGATCTTATTCGGTGCCAAACCAAAGTCTAAGCCTAAAAGGATTTTGAAGCATGATAGTGGTGTTTCTAAAGGAGATGATTGTCATTTCTGTGGAAATAACTGGATGATTGGAAGTTAAATTGTCAAGCTTGTTTGGAAGATCTAAAGAAGAAGACTAGCAATGGTCAAGTTTCAGGTATCGGGTTAGAATTAGAGCAAAAGTTTTTGCTCTAGTTGAAGGAACTCAATACCTAATTTTGCCCATAAGACAAGATTGAGAACTTGATAAATTGTTATTACGTGCATGCCTTTAGCGGATACATTAAATTAATTTTTTGTCAGGACAAGAAAGGTTTTCATTTAAATTAAATAAACAATAGTTGTTTATTTTATTTTAATGATAAGGCTTAAAATGTTGCACAATTAGTTAACAATTTATATGTTCTAAGATGACTCAAATCAAACATTACCTCTAGCATTGTCGTTAAGTCATATTAATGAGAAACGCATTTCTGAGTTACATATAGATGGATACTTGGATAAGTTTGATTTTGAATTATACAAAATGCGAACTTTGTCTCATTGGAAAAATGACTAAAGCTTCTTTTACCTGATCAGGTAAAAGGGCCACCGCACGAATAAGACTTATATATAATGATGTATGTGGTCGAATACGTATGATGGCAAGGGGTGGCTTTTACTACTTTATAACATTTACTTTTGACTTTAGTAGGTATGGAAATGTAATATCTTATGAAGAACAAATCTTATTCTTTTGAAATGTTCAAAGAATATAAGGCTGAAGTAGAAAATCAAACAGAGGAAAGTATAAAAGTTCTACGATCGGATCGTGGAGGAGAATACTTAAGCCTCAATTTCAAGAGTTTCTTGAAGGAGTGTGATACTGTATCATAACTTACTCCTTCTGCAACACCTCAATGGAATAGAGATTTCGAGAGGAGAAATCGTACCTTGTTGGACATAGTGTGATCGATGATGAGTCAAGCGAATCTTCCATTCAGTTTCTAGGGTTATGCTCTAGAAATGGCTGCATATACACTTAACCAAGTTTCAACTAAAGTGATTCAAAATACTCCATATAAGATATAAACTGATAAACGTCATAGCATGTCATTTATGAAAATTTGGGGACGTGAAGCGTTTGTAAAATATTTAGCCTCAGACAAGCTTGGACCAAAATTAGATATATGCTATTATGTGGGATACCCAATTGAGACTAGTGTATAGTTCTTATAAACCTTCCGAGAAAAAAATGTTAGTTTCTCGGGCCGCTATATTTCTTGAGGGAGAACTACTTTCTAAGAAAATCAATGGGAGGAAAATACATCTCGATGAAGATCGAGAACCACATGATAACATTGAACCAGAGTTGGAATAAGATCATGATGTACATCAAAATGTTAAAAGTAATCCCGTCCAAGAAACACAGGTTATTCATTGATCTAGTAGGATTTACCATGAGTCTGGGAGAAATTATGGATTTCTTTTGACTCAAAATGGTGATGTGATGCTTACGAATAATGATAGAGCCTCTCACCTACCAAGATGCTATGAACAGTGCAGACTTTGAGAGATGGCTGGAGGCCATAAAATCCGAGATGGAATCCATTTATCAAAATAAAGTATTGACTTTGGTTGATCCACTCGAAGGGGTAAAACCTATAGGGTGCAAGTGGGTTTTCAAGAAGAAAACTGACATGGATGGTAAAGTACAGACCTATAAGGTACGACTAGGCAAAAGATTTCAAACAAATTCATGGTATAGACTATGATGGGACTTTTTCACCAGTTTCTATGGTCAAGTCCATCAGGATTTTGTTAGCAATAGTAGCTTTCTTTGACTATATGATTTGGCAAATGGATGTCAAAACTACTTTCTTATATGAGAGCCTTGAAGATGATATATATATATGATACAACCTAAGGGTTTTGTCGATCCAAAGTTTGCTAAGATAGTTTTAAAGTTACTTCTATCTAATTATAGATTGAAGCAAGCCTCAATGAGAATGAATATTCATTTTGATAAAACGGTCAAATAGTTTAGCTTTATTCAAAACGAAGATGAACTATGTGTTTGCAAGAAGGTTAGTGGGAGTCATGTGACATTCCTAGTATTATATGTAGATGACATATAACATATATAGAATGACATACCTTCTCTACAGGCTGTTAAGACTTGGATGAGAAATAGTTTCTCGATGAAAGACTTAGGCGATGTCACCTATATATTAGGGATCAAGATCTATAGAGATAGATTGAAGAGATTAATCGACCTAGTCGGAGTACATATATTGATAAAGTATTACATCATTTTATGATGCAAGAGACAAAGAAAGGATATGTTTGATGTCTCATGGGATAGTGATCTCAAAAGATAATTCCCCCTAAATCATTAGATGATAAGGGCCGCTTGAGAAAGTTCCAGACGCGTCAGCAATTGGATCTATAATGTGTACAATGATATGTATTTATCCTGATATTTCTTATGCTTTGAGCATGACGATCAAATACCAGTCTAATCCAGGTGAGGGTCACTGGATAGTTTTCAAAAATATTCTTAAGTACTTAAAGAGGACTAAAGATTTATTTTTTGTGTATGGAGAAAATAGGGAACTGGTAGTAAAGGGTTACATTGATACTAGTTTATAAACCTAATTTCTGGATAGACAAGGATGATTATGTGTCTATGTCTGGTTTGTGTTTTGTCTAAATATAATTGATGTTAGCTTGAATAGTTCACAGCAAGAACATTAATGATTCCATGGAACCTGAATATATTGATACTTTCGAAACAACTAAGGAGACTGTTTAGGCATGTCCTTAAGCGATATCACCTTATTAATGAGATTAATGATCAAGGAGATATAAATGTAAAGTGCATAGTAATGATAGTGTTGTAAACCCACTGATTAAGGCTTTGTCGCAGCATAAGCACGATGGTCATACTAGTTCCATGGGTGATTGGCTCTAGTGCAAATAGGAGATTGTTAGTGTTTGTGCCCTAGGGACAATACTATGATGTTTTAGTTTAATACATTTGGATTATTAATATTTATATTCTATCGATTATTCTCTTTATAATTTATTAATTCTTAATTTACTGCGATATAAATGTTAGATTAATAAATGTCCTTGGAATATGATATGCAATTCTATATCTCTAAGTACGTGACTTAGAAATGTGATTATGAGAATAGTATCAATATTTCTAAAGGTCCCTAGTCGAGTATAACTAAGGGACAATAATAATGCATTAAGACTGGTGTATTTATTGACTGATGATCACATCTCATTGATCATATGTATAGTGATACTAAAGTCAAAATCACAGGCATATATAAATGTACATGGTGCTGGACAAACCCGATGTGAGATTCTACATGTCTGTTATGTCATAAGTAATTCTCACAGTGATAATGATGTAATGGTCCTTAGATCTGAAGTCATTATATTTCTATACGAGAATAAATATATATTGATTCCATTAAAAGTTATCCTTGACCGGGTAATGATAAAAGTGGACATTGGGTATATTATGAATCGTATGTGAGATATGAATGATCTAGATGAGATTTAACCCTCCTATTTTAGGAGAGATATTATTGGCCTCTTATGCGAGTTAGACTATGAAATGCGTGGCCAAACTCAAATATTGATTTGATATGATAGTCAACTCATTGATCAAGAAAACTTGGATCAAACTATGATGAGGATGACACATTACATGCCTCTAGTTTAATCTATAATATTTGATTAAAGGAATTATATTATATTGTACATTATTCATGAAAGGTTTAATCAATCACCGATTCAATTATTATTACTTGGGTAGCAATGATGTATTACTAGATGCCGCTCATTCTTTATGATTTTATATTAGATTTAAAATTCGTTGCCAACGTAATAATAACCTATAGGGTCACACACAAAGAATGCTTGAAGTTTTATTTAATTTAAATTGGATTTAAATTAAATTAAAGTAGTTCGAATTATTTATAATATTAATTAATATGACTTAATTAATTAGATAAATAATGATATTCGAATTTGCTAATATCAATTATGAAATTCAGTTGTTAAATAATTAAGTATGACTTAATTATTATACAAATAGAATTTTTGAATTAATAATAACTACTAATTAGTTAAGAGTTGTAATTCTTTTTTAACTCTCTATATAATATCTCTTGTGTGGCTAATTTTGTGTGCAAGACATTTACTAAAACCCTAGCCACCAAGAGAGAAGATGGAGAGATCAAGAATAAACGAGTTTATGCTAGTACACATCCAATCTTTGAGTTCAAGCATTCGTGTGAGTACCGATAGGGCGTAGATCGCGAGAGCGGGATGCGTGGTGATTGGACAATCTTTGGATCTCCATTATTCAACCAATTTGTAAAGATTCTTAATATAAACAATCTGATCTATGAATTAAATATCTGTTTTTCACATGGATCTGCAGTGAGTTTCGAAAATTCTGGTTTTTCACATTTTTAATTAATGTTTCTGTTGCATTTATGTGCTCGAAACCCTTCAATATTACCATTAGCAAACTCAGTAAGAACAATATGGGGAATCACAGAAGGATAAAAATGATATTGAAATTAAGATGAAAGTTCAAAACCAGAGACCCAACAAGATCCAAACGAGGAAGGAGCGGAGAAGTTACCTGAGGATTAAAGACCATCATTCTGTTGTCTGGGACCCACCTTGTCTGGAGGAATCACATTAAGAGGAACAACATCAACAAGAGCTACGACATCATTGTATACCACCATTGCACCCATCATGTCATCCATATTATCCTGATTCATAGGGACCTCCTGAACCGAGTTACCAGGCGAAGGAGCATCAAAAACTTTACCTAAACCCAAGTTGTCATCAGTCTTAAACGGCATGAACCGACCCATGTCTTTGTTAAGGTACAACAAATAGTCTCCAAAAAGGCCATCAGCTTTGCAAAAACGAGATAAATTCCTTAAACAATATAAAGCCAAGTATTCAGCAATCCCATTTCTAGCCACTTGGATATGAGCAACCCTCCATTGAGTCAGGCCTTCGACATAACTGTTAGCATAAAGGGTAAAGAACTGACCCATTATCTCAACAAGCTCATGCGAGATTACCTGATATTCTTGACGCCTGAGTATGTCATAAACTTCCCAGTTAATAGTTTTCATATTAATTTTGAAACGTCCCAAGGTGATACATTCCACAAGAGCCGTCTGAATACCCTAGAGAATAGCTTGAACCTCCCCTCTTATTCATTTGACGCAATCCAGACCCCCAACAGCTCTCCCTTATGAACTTTGACTATGGCTCCTACCCTATTAATGTTCTCATTTGGAAAAGGGAGTTGAGAAATAACAAAATACACATTTATCTTCACCACCAATTCATTAGGAGCATGATTGAGATTGTCAAAGAAAAAAGCGAGAGTAGTTATGGAAGCAAAGTAAGGGAAGAGGAAAAGAAGACCCAAAAGACTGCAAATACTTATACCCCAATGTGTATAACAATGCACCATCTCGAAGAAATAATGAGAAACTATTGGGAAAATCTTGGGAAGCCAATAAACAGCTTAGATATGGATAAGCGGGATGTAAAGATTCATATACCAAAAGACGCCAACTGGTTTAAAATTTGTAACAAGAATACATAAAGTTCCAAAACAAATCACTCTATAAATCCACGTCAAGCCCACAACCCAAATCACCTCAGTGGCTCGTTAACCATCCCAAACAAGATTTTTGACCCAAGAAGGCCGTAGAACAATTCGAGGCCCAAAACAAAAAAGAACAGATCTTTCCAACCCATGTTTAGCTAGAGAATCAACATTTCCATTAATTTCCCTGGATACCACCTTGAAAGATAGATCAATACGAGAGATGAATTCCTCCATCTCCTTCTTATAATTAACTAGATCAGAACTATTTGAACCAATAGAGTACGTCCACCATCTACCAGTTCGCATGATGTCAACAACCTCAGTAGAATCTGAGCAAATTAAGATCTTCCCTCCAAGCACAATTTTAATCCTGGCCAATTCTAACAGAAGCAAGATATCACATACTTCTGCTTCCAGACTAATGACAGCATTACATGGCCCAGAAAAAGAATAGAGATTTCCACCTTCCCTATCTATTATACTCCCCTCAATTTCACGTTTCAGTTAATTAAAGCAGTTTAAGCCTCACGCCCCATTAACTGCACAAATAATATCAAAATGCACCCTTTGATACGTCCAGAAATCCATACTAACTTTGTTAAGATGACATAAAGAAACACCTTCAGGATTAACTCTCCATATAGGGTCAAGCGAAGTCGAGATAAGATTGGCAGCCTTACCCCGAATCGCCTTTCTATAAAGAATCAGGTGTGTGAGAGATTCTTTAGAAACTCTATGAACTTTGAAAACAACCTCGTTTCTGCATAGCCAGATTGACCTAAGCGTAGCTGCCACTATCATTTTTCATACATGCCTTGGCCTCAAATCTTTAAATATATCAAACAATCCCACCAACGACAAGTTATTAAGTAGCACGGAACTCCTAGAACAACACCACCAGTTACCAATAAAGTCTAATGACGCTTTAGCCAATTTGCAATCCCAAAATAAATGAGTTAGTGATTCCTCAACATTATAACACCAAGAACATTGTCGATTAATATTAGGTAACCAGATGTTGAGAAAAGACTTAGTAAGATTCACTTGCCATTCTAACTTTCATATAAAGATTAAGACTTTAGAGGGACCTTAAATTTCCAAATTAAGATCAAGACTTTAGAGTATGATTAAAAATTTATTATTGCAAAATTATTTTATTAAGTTTGGCTAGAACATGATTGAATAGTTGTTTATCTTCTGTCGTTTCAACAGACGATTACCCTCGATTTTTTTTAAACATATACTTATAAGGCTATAGATCATAGATATCAAAATACATACACACATATATATTTAAATTATAACGTTTAATCTGATTAACATTATTATGTTTACGATAATTGATAGAAGTAACTAGTATATTTTAAACTAATAATTATAATTTATTTTAGACTTTAGCTTAACTAGTTTAAAACCTGTAAGAAGCACATATTTTTGATATTATATATATATTTAAAAATTTTATTTGAAATCGATTCTTAAATTGGTTCACTTAAAATTTTTAAATGAAATTGATTTCATGATAGATGTAGTAATGATAGATGTAGTAATGTATGTTTGACGTTCATGGTTTTTTAATGAAAAGCCAATATTAGTGATTGAATAATATTGTTCATTAAAAAATTTATGCATGTCGTACATAAAATATTTATATTTTAATTAAAAATTAATGTTCAATTCAGATCAATAATACATGAATTACGCTCATTTGATCAAAAATTTATGCAGATTTAATATTTTACATTATTGTGTTTTGATCTGAGGCACATTATACCACACTATTATTTTTAGTTTTTAAGTGGATCAATAGAAATTTTTTTTATCCTTTTATTATAGTTGGTCCAATAATATTTTAATTTTATTTTAGTTTTGATCAATATTATATATTACTTTGATATTTATTTTATTTTAACCTCGATGAATATTATATTTTGTTTTAATTTATCTCGATTAAGTAGTATAATTTTTTTAGCCCCATTAATATAATTCATTATTTGTCACGGTCCGATGCACATTATACCAGCAAAGTTCAACTAATAATTTAGTGTACTCTTATTTTTATTTTAACATGAATCAATTAAAATAATTATATTTTCCCCCAATGAAAAGTGTAGATTCTTTTCTTGTATCTCGAGGCTGTTACCTACTAACAATTATCTTTAATATATTATATATTTCATAGTTTAATTAAATAATAATGAAATTGAATCTTATAGTAATGATTGTTTTAGAGTTTGATTAAATAAAAATTAAGTTAGTAGAATAGTTGTTTTTAATATTAATTAAAATGATATATTCATTAAGATTTTAATTGGTAGAAAAATTGACCTTACTATTAATTGGTATAGTATAAAGTTTGATATAAATTAAAATTTGAATTGATATTGAAAGTGAAATTTGACTTCAATATTAATTAGATTTAGAAAATTAATTGATTAACCGACTAACCACTTATTTGAAAAGATGACATGTGTTAATAAAAAGGTAAGTGATTATTAATTACAATGTTATTGAATAAAATAAAATGGGCGAGAACCAATATTTTCAAGGGTTGACCCGCGCCATAAATAGAAGAGATAGCTTGCATAGGGATTTCAACATGTTTACTTGGATGGAATCTTTGGGTGATTCAAGGAAGGTGGAGATTATTATTACTAACATATTTGATGCAAATACTCTATTGAAGAACTCCTTCCTATAATGCAACCACATGAATGCGGTGTCCGTGGTCAGAGATCTCCAGAGATATGCCTGGACGGAAGACCTTCTCCTACAGTCAATGCGTGTGCTCATTGGGGATGTGGGGTAAATTCTGGTGTGTGCTTTTGGAGCTCTGACTCTATAGTCAAAGGGTGTCCTCGTTGGAAGACTTCGGAGTATTCTGCACTTTGCACCCAAAATCTTGGGATCACTTATCCTGCAATCTGGTAGGAGCTCCTTATCCGGGGGACAAGGATGCGTCCAACATTTAAGATGAACCACGGCTATACCTGCATCCACGGATTAGAGAAACAGCTGATAGCGGAGGGTTATCCTTGGCCAGGGAGATGCCTTATCCGTGAACTCTCGAAGCCGCGGACGAGCCTTGGGCCGTTG
Organism: Apium graveolens; assembly: GCF_009905375.1. Classification (NCBI taxonomy): domain Eukaryota; kingdom Viridiplantae; phylum Streptophyta; class Magnoliopsida; order Apiales; family Apiaceae; genus Apium; species Apium graveolens. The sequence goes on along the minus strand of NC_133649.1, from coordinate 249,982,233 downwards.
TGATTGGGCCTCATTGGCGGACATTCCTAAAGCTAGTAGAAGATGATTTTCAGGAGGTTTCCTACTGGGCCTCGGGATAAGTGATCTAAGCCCATTAGGTTTCTTGTTCCCCAAGAACTACTTCATCTTGATTCCCTATAAATAGGGATACGTAGCCAAATTGTAAGGGGTCAGAAGCGAGAGCGCAAAGGAGCCACCACTAACCCTAAGCAATCTCAGACACCAATAATCACAAACACCAAACACTGTTTATAAAATCCGACGAAGAACCACTGTCACAGATCTTGTTTCCGGCTACGAGCCTCAAACTTTGTTGCTACCAAATTCTTCCGTCAACAAATTGGCGCTAGAAGGAAGGGCTATTCAAGATCTGCATCTAGGAGAAAAGATGTCTCAATATCATGATGGAAGTTTTTATGATGAAAGTTCTGAAGAGGAATCCGATCATGGCTATGATCGTCATGCGTAACACCCCCAAATCCGGGGTCGGGGATCCGGGTTGTCACGAGTTTTATTTTCCTTAATAACACCCAATCTTAATAAACAATCAACTACTATGTACTGTGACCCCACAATAAATACACACACCACAAGTTATAGTCTCAGAGATGAATATCCAAAAATAACACGAGTCATTTTATTCCACAATTATATGCCATTACACCTTAAAAGGGTTTCTGAATAAATTTATATTTCTTTGCCATTATTACTATTCATAAAGATACATAAGTTTGGTACATCAAGAGTTGAAAGCCTAGCTTATTGGTAGTTCCTACCTCAGCTACAGCGGCATCAACGCCTACAGGAAACTGCGGAACGTTTCCTATCCGCTCGCGAATTGGGAGCTTGATCCTGTTCATCTTGTCTATCTGATGTTGTGTGATGAAAGAAGAAAGCAAGGGTGAGCAACAAGCCCACCAAAATAATATGTATAATAATTAACAATATATGAGCATTCTCATAGTACACATGAAAGTCTTGGTCAAGAAGAAATGAACCAAGCTGATATCTTAACGCGACCAAGTCGTAAAATATTCAGTATATATATACATATATACTTTTCACAATCTTTGAAATCCTCTGACATGTATAATATACACAGAGTTCCCGTTTATAACTGTATAAAATATCGTTGCAAGGTGATCTCATATATCTAACCTTGTCTCAACGTTTTTCCAAAAATCTTTGACATGCACAAGATAATCATTTACTAGATGTAAGTTTAAAAGATGAAGTTACAAGATACTCCAATATACTTATATCTTTCCGAATACTACTTGAACTACCACCGTTCAAGTTATAATCAGTTTCAAAAGTTCATCACACTGATGAGACTACAAGATAAGACTTGAATAGATTCAGTCTTTGAAATATCATTTGAAAGAAATGAAGTTACGAGATACTTCATTAAGTCCCGATATATATATATACACCTATATATATATACATTTCATACACTCCTTGAAAACCTCTGTTATGAAAATTATAAATAGAGTTGCAATATCCAATGAATTTGGAAAGGAGAAAACCTTGGCATAAACCTGATATCTTGCTGATCAGGCAAAGATACCAATAAGTAACCTTTTCTACTAGTAGATGGACGAATTCCCCACTGGTCATCACCCTGGCCGAAATCGGACCTTATGCTGGACTACCACTCAGTCATTTACGCATTTGATGGACTCCCACTGAGCCACTTACACTTTCATAGACGCTCACTGAGCCAATGTTGCTTATGCCGACTCAATAGATGGACTTACTTCCCGAACGTTGGGTAAGTAATCAATTCATTTATCAAAACAGCAACCTCGTTGCGAATGTAAAATACACCACTGAGCCGGATCCCTCAAGTTTTGAGCGAGTATTTAAATCCCCTTCGAAAGGAAGATCTTAACTACTATAAAAATGAGTTTTGGGATCCGCTCTAACTTTTAAAATCATTTTGAAGACTCGAAAACATTTTTAAGAATGTTTGGAGTAATGCTGATTTAATGAAATAAATCAGTCATGATATATTAGAAAATATCTGAATAATATTATTTAAATAATATTCCCATAAAGAATAATCTTTATAAAAATAATTGAAGTAGAAGTTGTAAAACTTATACTTGAAATGAATATTAAATAACCAAAGATATACTTATACGAAAGTAATATCTTTAATTGAATAATCAAAAGTGAGTTTGATTATCGACACATTATTCTTTAATAAAATAAAGAATAATAATTAGTAAATAATGGGAGTCATAAGTTCTCGAATGAATATTCAAAATAATATTCAAAATAATATTCATTAATAAAATAAGCGGAGTCATAAGCCCTCGATTGAATATTCAAAATAATATTCATTAATAAAATAAATGGAGTCATAAGCCCTCGAATGAATATTCAAAATAATATTCATTAATAAAATAAACGGAGTCATAAGCCCTCGAATGAATATTCAAAATAATATTTATAAATAAAATAAATGGAGTCATAAGCCCTCAAATGAATATTCAATTAATATTCATTAAATAATATAAAGTTATCGAATAAACCTTATTCGATTAATAGTTTTGAAAACTATATCTATATATATATATATAGATATATATATAAATTATACTCGGGAACATCGACTCCCGGTTTTAGAAAATGTTCACCTTTGTGTCCCCTATACTCAGGGTATACGCAACTACTTCTTATCTCTAGTATAAGTATTATGCAACTAGTAAGCATTTGATTCAACAGATATATATCAAGATACGGAACAGGCACGCATATATACCATATCACATGCTACAATATATCGCAAGAATTTGCTAATAACAAATATGCATTTATCACAAGATCATGCATATACACATATATATCACAACAACAGTTATACGGGTAGAAAACTTGCCTGAGCGACTGGGGGTTACAAATGGCTCGGGACGAGTCTGGTAACCTATAAATAACATGTAAGTTGGAATTAAACCAAAGTCACTTGTAAATCTATACTTTAACCAAATTAGACTCTAACGCTCGCTTTGCGCTTACTGATTTTCTTAAGTCGCTCGAGTACCCTCGGCTCCACCATTTTTAATAAATTAACCATTACGAGTTTTAAGGCGATTCTTTCGCGAGTACCTTACCAACTGCCTAATCCACTTAAAATAATTGCTTCATACTCCCATTTAGTCCTTTAAGGTCTTTAACCTATATTTCAAAGTAAGGCGAGGGGTAATGGTTCGTTCGCAAAACGTCGTTACTTAAAACGGCCGTTTCTCCTAAACCGTACATCGGAATCAAATGAACCAGATATCAAAACGAAGCTCGTAACATGAACTATCTAATCATGGCAATGGTCAAAACCTAGCAGGGAGTTCTCGGGTCCTAATGTTATGAACAAAAGCAGTCTAAAGTAAATCGGACATTACGACAGCTATATTTACGCGATTTCCCAAATTTATACCATTCCAAATCAACCACCAATCAATCCCAATTCATTCATACAAACAAAATCCATCCATATCACACTACAACAGCCCCAATACCTCAAGTTCTCCAATTTATGTTATTCTCAATATGAATTTAAAACTATACTTAAGTCATTTACTAATAAACAAGATTCAACATTCAATTCACTACAACTCCAACCCAAACTCTAAACCTATAAGCATCAAGCTACTCTTTTACCATAACAATCAAAATCATCCTAACATACAAAGTAAAGCTAGGATTTGGAGATGTTATACCTTCTTTGAAGTGATTGGAGTAGTTAGGAAGCCTTAAGAAGCCTTGAGATGTCTTAGGGATGCTTGGATCTTTAAAGGAAAAACAAGAAAAATCAAGTTAAAAATCTTGAAATCACTATTCATTATCTTCTTCATTGATTTCTTGGAGAAGATTGTGAATGATTTGGAGGCTTAAACTTATAGGATAGCTATATCTATGCATAAGGAGTACTAGATAATTATCTTACCAATTAAGGAAGCTTGGAACTTGAATTTTGAAATCCTTCTTCTTGAAATGGAGAGAAAAGCCGAGAGCAATGGTTGAAGAAATGAAATGATTTTGTGTTTGTGATTTGTTTAGCTTAGCTTGGTTGTTTTTTATTAGATTTTGGTTAATTACCTTATTAACCTTGAACTTTGTGTGGTTATCATTCATCCACACCTCCTTCCCCCCTATATCATGCTTATGTCACCTTATGATGTCATCATCCTTTACTTGCCCTCTTCTTATTGGTTGGATGACCTCATCATCCCTAACCTCCTTGATTAACTTCCTAATTGTTTGCCTAATGATCGCTGATCTGTTATACAGTTCGCTTAACTTTCGTTCTCGTTTCTCGTTTGAGGGATCATACCCGGGATCTTATTACTTAGGTTTCCTTAACCTTTCTCAATACATTATTTTCCTTTTTATGATCCTCTATTAAAGTCCTCGAATTTAAATCCTTTTTATCCTGTTACCTTATACTCAATTCTTTTGATATCTGGTGGATTTCCGGGAAAATCAAAGTGTTCGGATTTGGATTCTGACGATCTTTACATATATTTATATACCATATAGAGTACTAATAAAATCTCAGAATATCAATCAAAGAACCCCTACATAGTGTGGCAAGAAAAGTTTTCTTATTCAGCATAATCAGCAAAATCACTATTTATAAGGGTTTCAAAAAAAAAATTCCAAAAATTGGGGTTATTACAGTCTCCCCTCCTTAAAAGGATTCCGTCCCGGAATCAGATAGAAAATGAATAGGGATACTCTCTTAGCATTGCACTTTCTAACTCTCGAGTAAATTTCCCACATTGCGGTTCTACCACCAACTCTGACTAGTTTGATAACCCTTCTCCTAAGCACTTGTTCCTTTTTTGATCTATAACCTTTCCTGGTTGCTCCACGTGGGTTACATCTGGTTGCATGTCTATGCGCTCATATGCCCCTATTTGTCTGGCATCCGAATTACACTTCCTTAACATTGATATGTGGAACACGTTATGAACTTGCTACATGTTCGGGGGTAAGGCTAGCTCATATGCTAACTTCCCAATACATCTTAATATATCCAAGGGTCCAACAAATTGTAGACTTAGCTTTCCTTTCTTTCCGAACCTCATCAATCCTTTCCAAGGGATACCTATAACATTACTAGGTCCCCTATTTCATACTCTTTGTCCTTTCGAGTCAAATCAGCATACCTCTTATGTCCATCTTGGGTTACTACCAGCCGTCCTCTGATTAGATCTATTATATCCCTGGTCCTTTGGACTACTGCGGGTCCGAGCATCTTGCGCTCTACAACTTCATTCTAACATAAGGGAGATCGACATTGTCTTCCCTCAAAAATCTCATAAGACGACATCTCGATACCTGACATACGATCTATTATCGTGAGAAAACTCAATCCGTGTTAAGTGATCATTCCAAATTATTTCAAGTCTATTGCACAGACTCTCATCATAGCTTCTAGCATTATAGCTTTTTGCTTCTCAATACCCATTCTTTTCCAGTTTATAATCGTTACTATCTTCCGTTCCTAATATTATATTGGTTATACTTTTACTCGTTAGTGTTCTATAACCTTTTAATAACCACGTCAACATTAGTATCATGAATGTGTTTCCATTCTGAATACCACCATAACTTTACTACTCCTTTTTCAGCTGTTTCTATTTCCCAAAGTTTGATCAATCATATAGAAGTAAAAGATTTTATTGAGAGATCACTATGATCATGAACACTTGTTACATCGCATAGTTAGTACAGAAGGTTGCCAGCCTTTAGTACATGACAAGCAATTAAACAATAGATTGTATCCTACTAGGCTTCTATCACACAGATAGATAGTCATTCGGCAATACCTCCCCTTCTGGAAGGGTTGTTCTTCTCAGCTTATATGGAATGAAAAGGAGAGAAAAGAGCGAATTGAAGAGAATTGTATATATATAAAATATACTGCCACAAAATATCTGGCTTGGAATCTACCTCTGAACTATAGAGGTTTGTCATAGGAGAACAAAACATATACGTATATATATCAACATCAAGTATTATAGCATCGTATTTCATGAGTCTGAATATTTACTATTCCGTCCATCATTCTATGGACCCATGCTCTTGCTCGAGCTTATAAACAATCACCTTTGAAACTCCCTCGACATCGAAAATCGAATTTGGGATTTCATTCTAGACGTCATCGTTATTAGAATTCTATGCTTGCATAGCAACCTTCCTCGTATAGTAATATGACTCTCTATTGATAAGAAGGAATAAGTATTCAATAGGTAGATAATCGACTTAAATAGTCTATAAATAATAACTTATACATCACCACGACCCGATTAGTGGTACTCAATCTCAACATTCATTACAATACAACTCTCACAGTTGTCATCATCTCATTATTCATAGATTCATTATAGCATTACTATGGTCCACCACTGACCTACTGTAGTCATTCGTTTTCCTCGAAATCTTAATAGCTAATCATACAGAGTCCATACTTACCGTATCAAAACCTTCTAAGGAGGTAACATGATCACCGTTCATGATTCATGAAGAACACTCCTGAACTTGACATACATATGACATGAAGCAGATAAAATTGCAGAAGAGTTTCAATGAAAGCAACGATAGCAGGTTAATACCATTCTTAATCATATGCCTTCAATAGAAGACTTAACTCAAAGGTTTGTTTGGTCCTTTTGAAACATGGTCCTGGCTTATTCTCAAGATAGTATCTTCTGAGATAGATAGCCCGCTCATGGCGATTATACGAATTAAACCTTTACCAAACTACTATTACAGTTGGGTATTGCACAGTCATCAGAAGGAATGTCAATCTTTCAAATCATAATACAATCTTCACGGCTTTAACCATTATCATTGTATTCTTCTGGCACGAGCACCGATAATTATCCTCTTACCTTTAAAGTGTCGGCCACCTCTTTGGCCTTTCCTGATAGTAAAATTTCCTTACAGTCAATGTCATTTTAACCACCTCCAAATAAATTTTCTACCTCATTTCCAATCACTGCTTGTGTGAAGATGTTTTCCTTAAAATCTGATGATTAAAAAAAATACCACCATTTTTTTTCCATAAGTTATTGCCTCAGTCTTTAGAGGTTAATCATTGTCACGACTGACTCTCGATCATACTTAGGACATCTCTTATCTTGGGTCCTTCTTGTTTTCACCATTCTTGACCTTTGTTGGGTTCAATATATACTTTCTCATGGTTTAACATGTACCCCACCTGGCATTATTATTATTACTTCATATTTCCTTTATCAAAATTTCTATTCTTGAGAATTTTGAATATTACCTTTCTCCTTGTAAAACCTCTAACGTTATCCTTAAATCCTTCATCAGGTACACCCTAGGCACATGGCATATCAAGATACCATTTACCAATACCAGAATCATTGTCTATATACTTCTGAAAATTTCTTCACTGATCCTTAAAGGTTGTTGTTACCTTAATCCTTTCCAATTCATACTGTCAAAACTCTTACTATCCCTATTAAGGGGTGAAATGCCAACCTTTATGCATTTCCCTAGGATTCATTTTAAGTTACCGATGTTCTATCCTTAACTCCACCTTTAAAAAGGTACATGCATCCTTCCATGGATAAATCAAGTCATATATCCTTGATAAAGGTGTCTTATTCAATCATTCCCACCTCGATAGTATATGCCTAATTTCACAATAACATCTGTATACAAAATGAGGTCAATCAATATGGCCTCCAAAAGATAACAACGGTTATCCGCTTTTCTTGCCTAATTTGGTAACGATAACAAGGGTGTTCTGGAAGATATTGGTCGTGTTCAACGTGAACTTCTTCTTAATAATTCCTTATTTACTTCTGTTGTTTATCTCAACAGTCATCTCAATGTTGGGATATCTTTCATACCTGGCGTCTCCCTTTCTGGGTATCAAGCCACCAGTCTTACACTTCACATTCTTGAAGGTCACTTCCTTCATCCAATTTTCCTAATTTCTTACTTTCTTGTCTCCTTAGTCTATCCGCGTCTCATTATTTATCCTTCGAACTATCTCAAGGTTTCCTCGGATCCTCCCAACTTACAGGGAATAAAATATATGTATCTCTTATGCCTTCAACCATCAATTTTTAACTCATGGTGAATCACCCTCATCCTGACGATTACATACTTTTCCATTTCTGTTGCTACGAGTCTTTAGGGTTTCCTCATACCCGACTCCCTTATCATTCCTCAAACTCTATTACCTTTATATTCCTTTCCACTTCAGTTTCTTTTTATTTTCCTTTCTCTTATCATTATTTCATGAACCAACACAACATAAGCATTGATTTTAAACATCCCGTCATTCTGGATTCGTGTCCTCAGAACGAATTTTGACAACTTTTACAACTTAGATTCATAATTCATCATACTCTTCTGCCTTTATGCTGGCTCTAAAGCTTTTACACTATCTCCATAACCTTGGGAAGTACTTTTCTGAAAACAATTGACTGAACTTAAATCAGTTTATTATAATCTCTTGCTCCGTGCCTTCCTTGGCCTTTCACCAGCGGGTGACCTCTCTCTTAGGAGGGTAAGTGACAAAACAGTCTTTTGCGATTCGTTAATCATTTAGAATCTCAAATGATTCATAAATTTCCTTTAGCCAGGCTCTTGCCTCGACTGGGTTCGCTTTTTCCTTGGAACTCTGAGAGCTTAGTGACTTAAAGGTCCTGAAAGAATTTCCCACCGCACTGTCCCCTCTAGTGGTGGTTGGGGATAATAGTCTAAGTTCTCTTTAGACAGGTCCATAAATTATCGTGTAGGAGTACCGTCTCAGGTCTCCTTTCCTTACTCGACTTTCTGTTTCCTTAGTATGAAATGTTTCATCCTTCTCCCATACTTGGGGTTATCTTATACGTTAAAATCCTTGTTTTCCACTTCATTATGTTATGGGCTCCTTCTTTCTTAATGGCAACCTCCCTAACTATCACATTCGAGGTTTGCCCTAAATCTTATTCCTCGAGCTATGGATTTCGTCTAAGATCCAGTCCTTACGCTCTTAAACGTTTGGAACCCAAATTCTGTAGGAATACCTCATTATTCCCTTATCATCTTTCTCGGTATTAATCTTTTATCTAACTGTTGGCTCTCTGCCTTCATTCATCACTTTTTCTGGCATAATATGTTCTTTTCCAATAGTTCGGGCTGTATTGCAATCTCAAACAGCTTTTCGGTACCGGCTCCGGTTACCTTCACTTCTATTTCCATTTTATCAAAATCTCTTATCAACTCTCCCAAAGACATTATCATCTTGAGTCTCTCCTTTACACTAAGGGCATTAGCCACCATTTTGGCTTTCCCTGGATGATAAAGAATCTCATAATCGTAATCCTTGATTAGCTCTAATTACCTCCTCTGGCGCATATTGAGCTCTTCCTGCGTGAAATGTACTAGAGCACTTATGGCTAATGTAAATCTCGCACTTCTCTCCATACAAGTAGTGCCTCAAATCTTTAGGGCAAAACTATTGCCACGAGCCCAAGCTCATGGGTGGGGATATCAAACTTTATATTCCCTTAATTATCTTAACGCGTACGCGATTACCTTGCTGTGCTGTATAAGAAGCACCCTAATTCCTTATAGCGAAGCGTCACTACAATTCACAAAATCTCCTTTTTCATCCGGCAACGCCCACATAGGGGTCGCCACCAAACTTTGCTTTAGTTGTTAAAAGCTTTTCTTGTATTTCTCTGTCCATTCAAACTTCTTAGTCTTACGAGTAAGCCGTGTCAAAGGGGCTACTATCTTTACAAACTTGAACGAACCTCCGGTAGTGACCGGCCAATCCTACCTCTGGTAGTTTCCCTAACCATGGTCATCAATTCCTCATTGGTCCTTCATTCATTCTTGTCAGGATCCTCCACGGAATCCTCCTCAGCCACAATCCCTTCTAGGACAACATCCTCAACCGCTACATCCTCAATATGAACATCATCTGGTCCTGCGTTAGGACGCTCTATCGGATCCACAATCCGATCTACAATTAGTAATAAAACATCATCACGCTGTTGCTCCTCATCCTCAGGGTTCGGAGTCCCGCTACCATATACGATAACGAACTACATTTCTATCACAATATTTATAAGGGTTCCCATAAGGGTTTTAATGATCAGTACTACGATAGGTAGCCCGACTATGAACTTGGCAAGAGTTCTTATTATCTTAGTGAACTTATTATCTTAACGTCACATCATCTCTAAGGTTTATAACACTTAGCTCTAATACCATTTCTGTAACACCCCCAAATCCGGGGTCGGGGATCCGGGTTGTCACGAGTTCCATTTCCTTTAATAACACCCAATCTTAATAAACAATCAACTACTCTGTACTGTGACCCCACAATAAACACACACACCACAAGTTATAGTCTCAGAGATGAATATCCAAAAATAACACGAGTCATTTTATTCCACAATTATAAGCCATTACACCTTAAAAGGGTTTCTGAATAAATTTACATTTCTTTGCCATTATTACTATTCATAAAGATACATAAGTTTGGTACATTAAGAGTTAAAAGCCTAGCCTATTGGTAGTTCCTACCTCAGCTACAGCGGCATCAACGCCTACAGGAAACTGCGGAACGTTTCCTATCCGCTCGCGAATTGGGAGCTTGATCCTGTTCATCTTGTATATCTGATGTTGTGTGATGAAAGAAGAAAGCAAGGGTGAGCAACAAGCCCACCAAAATAATATGTATAATAATTAACAATATATGAGCATTCTCATAGTACACATGAAAGTCTTGGTCAAGAAGAAATGAACCAAGCTGATATCTTAACGCGACCAAGTCGCAAAATATTCAGTATATATATACATATATACTTTTCACAATCTTTGAAATCCTCTGACATGTATAATATACATAGAGTTCCCGTTTATAACTGTATAAAATATCGTTGCAAGGTGATCTCATATATCTAACCTTGTCTCAACGTTTTTCCGAAAATCTTTGACATGCACAAGATAATCATTTACTAGATATAAGTTTAAAAGATGAAGTTACAAGATATTACAATATACTTATATCTTTTCGAAAACTACTTGAACTACCACCGTTCAAGTTATAATCAGTTTCAAAAGTTCGTTACACTGATGAGACTACAAGATAAGACTTGAATAGATTCAGTCTTTGAAATATCATTTGAAAGAAATGAAGTTACGAGATACTTCATTAAGTCCCGATATATATATACACCTATATATATATACATTTCATACACTCCTTGAAAACCTCTGTTATGAAAATTATAAACAGAGTTGCAATATCCAATGAATTTGGAAATGAGAAAACCTTGGCATAAACCTGATATCTCACTGATCAGGCAAAGATACCAATACGTAACCTTTTCTACTAGTAGATGGACGAATTCCCCATTGGTCATCACCCTGACCGCAATCGAACCTTATGCTGGACTGCCACTCAGCCACTTACGCATTTGATGGACTCCAACTGAGCCACTTACACTTTCATGGACGCCCACTGAGCCCATATTGCTTAAGCCGACTCAATAGATGGACTTACTTCCCGAACGTTGGGTAAGTGATCAATTCATTTATCAAAACAGCAACCTCATTGCGAATGTAAAATACACCACTGAGCCGGATCCCTCAAGTTTTGAGTGAGTATTTAAATCCCCTTCGAAAGGAAGATCTTAACTACTATAAAAATGAGTTTTGGGATCCGCTCTAACTTTTAAAATCATTTTGAAGACTCAAAAACATTTTTAAGAATATTTGGAGTAATGCTGATTTAATGAAATAAATCAGTCCCGATATATTAGAAAATATCTGAATATTATTATTTAAATAATATTCACATAAAGAATAATCTTTATAAAAATAATTGAAGTAAAAATTGTAAAACTTATACTTGAAATGAATATTAAATAACCAAAGATATACTTATACGAAAGTAATATCTTTAATTGAATAATCAAAAGTGAGTTTGATTATCGACATATTATTCTTTAATAAAATAAAGAATAATAATTAGTAAATAATCGGAGTCATAAGTCCTCAAATGAATATTCAAAATAATATTCATTAATAAAATAAACGGAGTCATAAGCCCTCGAATGAATATTCAAAATAATATTCATTAATAAAATAAACGGAGTCATAAGCCCTCGAATGAATATTCAAAATTATATTCATTAATAAAATAAACGGAGTCATAAGCCCTCGAATGAATATTCAAAATAATATTCATAAATAAAATAAACGGAGTCATAAGCCCTCGAATGAATATTCAATTAATATTCATTAAATAATATAAAGTTATCGAATAAACCTTATTCAATTAATAGTTTTGAAAACTATATCTATATATATATATAGATATATATGTTATACTCGGGAACATCGACTCCCGGTTTTAGAAAATGTTAACCTTTGCGTCCCCTATACTCAGGGTATACACAACTACTGCTTATCTCTCGCATATGTATTATGCAACTAGTAAGCATTTGATTCAACAGATATATATCAAGATACGGAACAGGCATGCATATATACCATATCACATTCTACAATATATCATAAGAATTTGCTAATAACAAATATGCATTTATCACAAGATCATGCATATACACATATACATCACAACAATAGTTATACGGGTAGAAAACTTGCCTGAGCGACTGGGGGTTACAAATGGCTCGGGACGAGTCTGGTAACCTATAAACAACATGTAAGTTGGAATTAAACCAAAGTCACTTGTAAATCTATACTATAACCAAATTAGACTCTAACGCTCGCTTTGCGCTTACTGATTCTCTTAAGTCGCTCGAGTACCCTCGGCTCCACCATTTTTAATAAATTAACCATTACGAGTTTTAAGGCGATTCTTTCGCGAGTACCTTACCAACTGCCTAATCCACTTAACATAATTGCTTCATACTCCCATTTAGTCCTTTAAGGTCTTTAACCTATGTTTCAAAGTAAGGCGAGGGGTAATGGTTCGCGAAACGTCGTTACTTAAAACGGCCGTTTCTCCTAAACCGTACATCGGAATCAAACAAACCACATATTAAAACGAAGCTCGTAACATGAACTATCTAATCATGGCAATGGTCAAAACCTAGTAGGGAGTTCTCGGGTCCTAATGTTATGAACAAAAGCAGTCTAAAGTAAATCGGACATTACGACGGCTATGTTTACGCGATTTCTCAAATTTATACCATTCCAAATCAACCACCAATCAATCCCAATTCATTCATACAAACAAAATCCATCCATATCACACTACAACAGCCCCAACACCTCAAGTTCTCCAATTTATGTTATTCTCAATATGAATTTAAAACTATACTTAAGTCCTTTACTAATCAACAAGATTCAACATTCAATTCACTCCAACTCCAACCCAAACTCTAAACCTATAAGCATCAAGCTACTCTTTTACCATAACAATCAAAATCATCCTAATATACAAAGTAAAGCTAGGGTTTGGAGATGTTATACCTTCCTTGAAGTGATTGGAGTAGCTAGGAAGCCTTAAAAAGCCTTGAGATGTCTTAGGGATGCTTGAATTTTAAAGGAAAAACAAGAAAAATCAAGTTAAAAATCTTGAAATCACTATTCATTATCTTCTTCATTGATTTCTTGGAGAAGATTGTGAATGATTTGGAGGCTTAAACTTATAGGATAGCTATATCTATGCATAAGGAGTACTAGATAATTATCTTACCAATTAAGGAAGCTTGGAACTTGAATTTTGAAATCCTTCTTCTTGAAATGGAGAGAAAAGCCGAGAGCAATGGTTGAAGAAATGAAATGATTTTGTGTTTGTGATTTGTTTAGCTTAGCTTGGTTGTTTTTTATTAGATTTTGGTTAATTACCTTATTAACCTTGAACTTTGTATGGTTATCATTCATCCACACCTCCTTCCCCCCATGTCATGCTTATGTCACCTTGTGATGTCATCATCCCTTACTTGCCCTCTTCTTATTGGTTGGATGACCTCATCATCCCTAAACTCCTTGATTAACTTCCTAATTGTTTTCCTAATGATCGCTGATCTGTTATACGGTTCGCTTAACTTTCGTTCTCATTTCTCGATTGAGGGATCATACCCGGGATCTTATTACTTAGGTTTCCTTAACCTTTCTCAATACATTATTTTCCTTTTTATGATCCTCTATTAAAGTCCTCGAATTTAAATCCTTTTTATCCTGTTACCTTATACTCAATTATTTCGATATCTGGTGGATTTCCGGGAAAATCAAAGTGTTCGGATTTGGATTCTGATGATCTTTACATACACTTATATACCATATAGATACTAATAAAATCTCAGAATATCAATCAAAGAACCCCTACATAGTGTGGCAAGAAAAGTTTTCTTATTCAGCATAATCAGCAAAATCACTATTCATAAGGGTTTCAAAAAAAAATTCCAAAAATTGGGGTTATTACACCATGAGCCTTATGTTCCGCCTATGACTGAGGATCAACTGTAACGACCGAGAAATTACGCTTGTATTATATCTTAATAAAGGTTATTTATGTGTTTTATCATATCATAAATTATGTTGAGTCATAAAACCCTAGCTATTATGTGCTACGTGTATCCTGTTTCAATCAGAATGTATTCTGGATAATTATCGTGTGTTTTACTGTTAATTAAATGTCTTTATATCTAAGGTCGTATGGCCTAAGCAGTGTTTTAATATCCTATAATTCAAACAAAGTCATTGGCCTTATTTTGCCAAGTATGGCCTATACCACATCGATATTCTGAACATCCAGACGTTTTACAAATTTCCTCGTTCCGCGAAAAATGACTATTCCGAGCCTCTTCGGGTGTTAAAAACCCCACAAAATATCACATTTTTATTTTTTTAAGATCATGAAATTATCAAATATAATTTTTTTCCTGCATTTTTGTAATATTCATAATTTTTGGAAATTTTTAGCATATATTTTGTAATTATTGGATAATTAAAAATTCAAAATTAATACCCAAAAATTATAAAAATTGGGGCCAATTAATTTTATTAGATGTATAATTAGGCCCTTAATTTTATTTAGGGGTATTATCTGTACTAATATAAAAACCTGAAATATTATTAATTATTAATCATTAAAAAAATTGAAAATTCAAGAAAATCCCCAATTCTCTAAAATTAGGGTTTGAAGTTCTTGGGAATCAAAGCTTAATTTGATCGTGATTCTGTACACCAAATTCTTCATGTAAGTAGTCGATTTGAAGATTTTTGAATGTTCTTTTCAGTTCTGTTATCGATTATAACTGTGGATTGATTGATTTTAATTTCATAAATTCGGGTTTTAATTTCAAATTTGGGTTTTGTTATTTGTTGATTGATTGATGTTTATGTGGTTACGAACGATTAGATCGTCATTTTTGGAGTTGTTTTATGTAAGTTTCGTGATTGCTCGGTTAATTTTTGAGCTCGCCGGAGGGGGGCGGTGTTCATCGGTGTTCATCGGAGTCGCCGCGTTCATCAGGGTTCCGACCCCGTTTTTGACGACGGATGGAGGATGAAGGTCCTGGGAACGATGAGGAGTGAGGCCACGGGGTTAATCGATCCGGAAATCACGTTCTCGCCGGTTTTTTCTCGCCGGAACGATCACCGCGCCGGCGGTGACGTTCTTCGCGACCCGGGGTCGACCCGGTTCCAACCCGGAAATCAACCGGGGTTTGATCCACAAAAACCCTAATTCATTTCCTGATTTTTGTTTTTGATTTTTATATAATTTAGTTTTTATTTTTATAAAAACAGAAATTAGTTTTATTAATTAGAAAATCAAATAAAATAATTTGATTAAAACCTGAAATATTTTATAAATAATTTCTGAATCGAATAATTTTAAACGGATTAGTTATTCGATAATTAATCAGTTTAATCGAATAAGTTGTAATAATTCGAGTTGCGTTCCGAATAAATAATTATTTATTTACTTAATTCTTTCCCGATTAGGTAATATTTATTCGTACTGATTAATTATTTATAATTAATCAATTTTAACTAAATAATTTGTAATAAATTGTAATTAATTCTAAATTTAGGAAATAATTATTTTAAAATATGATTTTTCTTAAATAATGATTTAAAAATATAATTAAGATTTAATTAATTGTGAATAATTGTTTATAATTGATTAATAATTGTTTATTGCGTAATAATTAAACCGTCTATCCGATTTAATCGAAACGAAGATCCTTAGACTCAAAAAAATGACCAAATTCCATTAAAATAGTAATAACTCATAATTTATTTCGAGAATGAGTCGGCTTAGGATACTTATTCGTTTGTAGACCCGATTATTGATATATACGAGTCCAATAAATCCCAGAAAAATTAAGAATCGAGCCAGATAATGTGTGTTAATGCGAATATAGGTCTAGTATCGATTCTAAAAATAATTATAAGTCTAAATTAACTATATGCCTTATGTGCTGTGTGATTTACGTGATTATGTGAACACTATTTGCTTGATAATTATATACGAGTTGGATATAATCGTATGGGTAGCGATAAGGGCTACGTGGCATGAGTTTGAGATATGCGTACAATGTAAGTCAACTAAATAATTATCTTTCTTTGATAGAAACACCACCAGCAAGGCGAATCAAGCTGGAGATAGAGGGTTGTGAACCAACCGAAGCAACACATATACCAGGCAATTTTTTTCCCTATTCTAAGTTCAGAATAGTGAATCGCTTCAAACTTTCCATGACAGCTATACCTTGATAATTCTTGTTCATAAACACTGATACACTATTGTTGTTCCTTTATTCCTATTTCATTTCGATTCCTGATTTCTCCTAATCCATTGAATCCTTTATTCATATTTCAGTTGTTACATATACACATATACATATACTCTGATATATTCTGATGTTGGGATACATCGAAAGGATACCGATTATTCCGGATGCTAAGCTATGGACTGGATGGTTACGATACGGGTCGTGTTATATCCGGGATATAGCGTGTAATTATTTTTATCAATAAATGATTATTATATGAATATTATGTGATTTTTTGTGAATTATCTGACGATTGGTGTTGATATGTGGATATTTATATATGGTAAAGTATAAGTATGTTAATTTTATTATGTCAAGAATAAAATATATAGATAATTAAGGTATTTTTCTGGTAATTTTTTTAGTGTTATATGATTTTATATTAATTTATGAATTTATTAATTATTTTCTGAATAATTACAAAAGTATTTTATGACGTGCTATCTGATTGATGTGTTATATGTCTATGTGGTTATTGTTTAACTGTTTTAGTCATAACTTTCAATCCGTAAATCGGATTTGGGTAAAACGAAGGGTAGATAAAAGCTTATGACGTCTATGTGACAATTAGAATGATATGAGATTAAGTATCGATAGATAATTGTGATGCCTAGCAGAGTAAGCGAGGCATAGAAAAGCTAGTGAACCGTAAATAGAACTGAAGCGTAGACAGAGAAGGCAAGTGATTGATGAATAGAAGCAAGGCATAGAAAAAAAGGGAAGTGATTGAAAAGTAAAACTGTTAGATGAGTACAAGTAAAGCTGGAAATCATATGTGATAAGGCAAGTGTCCCTGAACTTTCTTGTAGTATAATTGCGAGTACTTTTGAACTCTTTTCATTATGTTGCAATTAATGCCCAGTAGTTCCTATTCTATATTGCAAGTACTTTGAAGTACTTAACCTTAAACCCCGGTTCTTATTGATCTTGAGCCGTAAGCCTGATTTCTTGTGAACCATTGATTGTTGAATTCTTGGATATGAACCACACATATCCGATACTACTCCACAAATACATATCTACCACATACTGATTCTTGATATGAGGTTTCTTAACCTACAAACCTTTATGCCTTGTATAATAGAATACCATTACTTGTAACCTTTGAACCCTTGGTCTTCTATATTCTGATTCTTTCCTTGAATTGAAAGTCAATCTTCCTGTTTACCTTGTTATACCTTCATGGTGTTGTGAATCACCTTATGCATCAAGATAAATATTGTTTATGATTCAGTTTATTGAATTACATTGTTTATCATGTTATTATTATATATATGGATTGTTTTTAAATATGGACCAGATTCATGTTCAGGACCAGATTCGTGGTCATAATAGGCCAATGCGTGCCTTGGATCCAGTATATAGAGCAAAGCTGGGAGCCTTGCTCGGGGTTAGTGCGTGACTGATCAGCAGCCTAACCTTGGTTTTAAAATAAAAAGAGAATATTCCATTCTATTCATTGCTTATCCAGAAACTGGATTCTTATGAATTATTTCAACTGATCATTGTTGAACCTCATTTATTGCTATTATGACTTACTGAGGTAGTTAGCTTACTCTTGCAAATCTGTTTATGTTATTTTACAGTTGAAAAGGAAATTGTTGGTAACGAGGATTCCCAGTCCAGTGTGCAAGCTAGGACTCGAGGATAAGATGGACCAAGTTAGAAGGAGCTTTATAATGTAGATGAGTTATGTAAGATTGTAAGAGTGATATCATTATCAGTTGTAAGCGGAACTAGTTGGGATTTGGTACGATGTAATAAAAGTTAAGGTTGTGGCTTGTTTTCATACTTTAACCTGTTGTGATCCATGGTTATGGTAAGTAGGGTCTTTAAATATATTACATTCATAAGCATGTATATATATTGTGTGTGTGTATACCCCGAACTTCTGACCCGGGTTTGGAGGGTGTCACAGGTTTGGTATCAGAGCTACAGGTTATAAGTCACTGAAACAAGCCTATATTGTCGGGAATGGGTAGAGGGTTAAGATTAGTATTAAAAAATAAAAAAATATAATGGCGAGAGGTTGAGTGTGACTAAATAGTAGGTTTTAGTATAATTTGTGGCGAGATTCGAGATTCTTATCTAGCGACACGATTGTCAGATAGCCGTGATGGCAGATTCTGTTATCCCAGGATCATCTGATCATTCAGAGCCTTCAGTCGGAGGACCATCATTTGATTCACGCCCTGCTTTTCCACTGATGTTAGCTATATCACCTCATGTTGCGATGGTTGCACCTTTTCAAGCTATTATCCCATCCCCTAATGCAAGACTACCTATTCGAGAATCCCCAACATGCTGATTTTGGTTCTACCGGATATTCATCTGTGAGCGCATCTTTTATGTCTACCCTACGCCTTGTTCAATACCATCAGTTTAAAACCCGTCTTATGAAGTAACAACACCTATGAGGATGGATTCGAGAGCTACAGCATGGTGAGTACATGAGGTATTAAGAAAGGTGAGAAGGAACCTAGAGAGATGATTTAGGTATTCCAAAGGATAGCTGCTACCAAGTTATATGGAGCTACTAGTGAGTATGCCACCCATGATTATCTTGTAGAGTGAGCTAGATGGATTTTAAGGGAGTTTGAGAAGATTGGAGATCGAGAGTTTTCTTGGAAGTAGATGATGATATTATGACCAAACATGATGCGTATAGTAGTAATGTGATGTGATATTAGCCAATCTTGTTTTATAAAATAGATTTGATAGACCTATTATAATTAGTAATCGTAAGAGATAATGATGGGAGTGTTACCGGTATGAAAGACTAGAAGTGAAATTATGAAAAAGATAATATGCAATGGTAGTTGTAATTTTTATCGACCAATAAAGACAAAATGGACCCAATAAAGGGTAGAAGATATGTGGAAATGAATGTGCTCTTATTGAGTGTTTCCCTAATTTGATACTTTGTAATGGTTGAGAAGGATGACAATCAACACATATAGTAATGACGACCAGGTCTATGATTTTTAAAATTTTAAACAGTTTTCAAAAGAGATTTTCTTTACAAATTTTTTTCTAAAAGTCCTTTAAACAAAATAAGTTTTAAAAAAACTTGGTTGTCAAACTACTACTTGATTTTCTTGTTTGTTATAAGATTCAGATTATCCAAAAGAATACTTGTTCTAGGAGTTAGTATGGTTCATTTAGAAGGCCAAGTGGACCCGCTATTATGGAGAAGATTTGATTGTTCCTAGCAGAAGAATGCAAATATTATTGATAAGTTTAATGACAGAACCAATGTACGGAGAAACTATTCATCCAATTTTTGTGACAATCAGAGTTCAAAGAATATGTCAATTTACAAGAAGCCGAGTATGATAAAAAGAAGATTGATAACAAATTTACACTTTTCTAAAGAAAGATTGTGATTAGCAAATGAATCGATATGTTGAATGATCAGTAGCGTAAGCGAAATTTGAAGTTATGAGTGTAAATATGGTCGAATTATAAATATTGAACATGGAAGTGCGATGCTAAAGATACAAGACCTAATAAATGGGAATTCATTATAATGATCGATTTAAGAAGGCATTTCAGAGAACTTTCTAAAGTTAATATATGACTCAGAATGGGATCTATTGATCAGACAAGCGTTGAAGCTGTAAACAGCTGAAATGTGGATGATGACCAATGATATCATTCTTTTCTATAAAACCATATATATTCTTATGAATCTTTAATAAAGTATGAATTTCTTTCATGATCTGCTCTATGAGGTGATAAGAAAATTGTTATATTCCTTTCAAAATCATTTTCCCCTCAAGTCTTGTTTTCTGATTGAGACAAGCAGTGTTAGGGTGTGACTCTTTGCCGGAATAACGAAGAGTCTGGTGGGATGCCACCTAATCCCGTGCTGTATGCCATATAGTATGAAAGACTGGCCATCTCTAGTACAAATTTGATTGTCTCATTCATATCTAAATCATTATTCATTCTTTCTTCTTCAATTATGATTTATTGATTTATGGATCCTTCCGATTGTTTCCTTGTACTCTTATTCCTTACAAAAAGTTTCTAATCAGAATCATATACACAAATTCCTTCTTGTGTAAGGTCTATTCTTTGAATATTTTAAAAGGAAGTGAAATGAACATGTATAGCAGATGGAGCTATGTCGATAATTGCAAGCCAATAAATGATGGACATTAACGTGCAGAGGGAACCATTATGCTGATATCGTGGTTGTTACGAGTGAAGGGTTTTGGCACATAAACGCAATGAAAAACGTAAATTTCAATCTTAAAAATAGAAACCCTCTGCAGGATCCATACGAAAAACAATATTTAATTCGTAGTTTAGTATGTTTACCTTAAGAAGTTTTACGTTAATGAAAAGATGGAGGTCTTGAATGATCACCACTGTAGCCCGTCGCTAGAACGATCTACGCCTTGAAGGTATCCACACGAATGATCACCCGAAGGATGGGTGTGTAATAGTACGTTCTTGAGGCCGCCTTCTTGCTCTCTCTATCTCTCTTCAAGCTGCTAGGGTTTATGTTTTTATCAAATAAAACGTGTAACCCTAATTCTATTAGAAAAAGATATTATATAGGCAAGAGCTAATAGGCCTCCAACCTTAAACAGAATTTTAGAGTTATTATTATTATTAAATTCAAAATTCTAATTATTATATTATTAAGTCTCACTTAATCATCCAATAACTTAATTTCGGATTTAATGTTAAATTCAAATTTCCTATTTATTTAATTAATTAAGTCACACTTAATTAATAACAAATAATTCGAATTACTTACATTTAATTTAAATCCGAATTTAAATTAAATAATCCTCCCATCATTCTTTGTGCGACCCTTTAGGTTATTATTACGTTGGCAACAATTTTAAATCTAATTTAAAATCATAAACAATGAGCTATATCTAGTAATACATTATCGTTACCCAAGTAATAATAATTAAATTGGTGATCAATTAAACCTTTCATGAATAATGTACAATGTAATATAATCCCTTTAGCCTTATATTATAGATCAAACTCGAGGCATGAATTGTGTCATCCTCTGCTAACATTCAATCCTTTTTTCCTTGATCAATGCGTAAACTATTAAACAAATCAGTATTTGAGCACGACCATGCATTTTATAGTCTTACTCAATCAAGAGGCCAATAATATCACTCCTTTAATAAAGGAGGGCTAAATCCCATCTAGATCATTCATATTTCTCATACGATTCATAATGTACCCAATATCTACTTTTATTATTACCCGGTCAAGGATAAATTTTAATAGTATCAAAGTATATTAATTCTCGTATAGAAATATAATGATTTCATTATCACTGTGAGATTAACTTATGATACTATAAACATGTAGTATCTCACAATGGGTCAATCCAGCACCATGTATTTAATACATGTGCCTGTATTTTGACATTAGTATCACCATACATATGATCAATGAGATGTGATCATCATCCAACAAACACACTAGTCTCAATATATTTATTATCGTCCCTTAATAATAATACTTGACTAGGGACCTTTAGGAATATCAATATTATTTTCATAATCTCATTTCTAAGTCACGTAATTAGAGATATAGATTTACATATCATATTCCAAGGACATTTATTAATCTAACATCTTATCGCAGAAAATAAAGATATAATAAATTACTAAAGAATAATCCATATAATCATAATTAATAATCCAAATATTTCATAATATAAACATAATAGTGTTGTCTCTAGGGCACAAATACTAACAATCTCCCACTTGTACTAGAGTCAATCACCCATGTATCTAATACCCATGGAACTAGTATGATCTTCGTGCTTTTGCTGCGATAAAGCCTTAGTCAGTGGGTCTGCAACATTATCATCAGTATGCACTTTACATAAATGTATATCTCCTCTTTCATTAATCTCTCAAAGGAGGTGATATCTCCTAAGTATATGCTTTGCCCGGGAATGGGACCTTGGTTCTTTAGCCTGCGCGATGGCTCTATTATTATCACAGTAAAGATCAACTGGATCTGTGATCGATGGAACCACACCAAGTCCCGTTATGAACTTCCGTATCCAAACAGCCTCTTTGGCTGCTTCACTGGCAAGCAATATACTCAGCTTCCAGTTGTAGAATCGGCTACTGTCTCTTGCTTTGAACTCTTCCATCTTACAACACCTCCATTAAGGCAAAACACAAAACCTGACTGAGATACTGAATCATCTCTGTCTGTCTGAAAGCTAGCGTTAGTGTAACCCTTTAAAACCAGCTTCTCATCTCCTCCATACACCAAGAATGAATATTTAGTCCTTTTCAAGTACTTAAGAATATTCTTGACAGCTGTCCAGTGACCCTCACCAGGATTAGACTGGTATCTGCTCGTTATGCTCAAGGCATACGAAATATGAGGACAAGTACATATCATCGCATACATTATAGATCCAATTGCCAAAGCATATGGAACTTTTCTCATACGACCCTTATCATCTAATAATTTAGGGCAGTTGTCTTTTGAGATCAATATCCTATGAGACATTGGGACATATCCTCTTTTTGCCTCTTACATTCCGAAATGATGCAATACTTTGTCAATGTATGTACTATGACTTAGGCCGATTAATTTCCTTGATCTATCTCTATAGATCTTGATCCCTAATATATAGGTAGCATCACCTAAGTCCTTCATCGAGAAACTATTTCCCAATCAAGTCTTAACAGCCTGTAGAGAAGGTATGTCATTCCCTATTAGTAATATGTCATCTATATATGGTACTAGGAATGCCACATGGCTCCCACTAACCTTCTTGTAAACACATGGTTCATCTTCATTTTGAATAAAGCCAATTTTTTAACTGTTTCATCAAAACGACGATTCCATTTCCTTGAGGCTTGCTCCAATCCATTAATAGATCGAAGTAACTTACAGACCATCTTAGTAAACTTGGATCAACAAAACCCTCAGGTTGTATCATGTATACATCCTCTTCAAGGTTCCCATTTAAGAAAGCAGTTATGACATCCATTTGACAAATATCATAGTCGTAGTAAGAAGCTATTGCTAGCAAAATCCTAATGGACTTGACCATAGCAACTGGTGAAAAGGTCTCATCATAGTCTATACCATGAACTTATTTGAAACCTTTTGCCACCAGTCACGCTTTATAGGTCTGTACTTTACCATCCATGTCAGTTTTCTTCTTGAAAACCCACTAGCATCCTAAAGGTTTTACCCTTTCAACTAAAGTCCATACTTTATTTTGATACATGGATTCCATTTTGGATTTCATGGCCTCTAGCCATCTCTCGGAGTTTGGACTGTTCATAGCATCTGGGTAGGTAAGAGGCTCATCATTATCTATGAGCATTACATCATCATCTTGAGTCAAGAGAAATCCATAATATCTCTCTGGCTCATGACGAGCCCTACTAGATCTACGAACAACCTGTGTTTCCGGAGCAGGAACATCTTGATGTACTTCCTGCCCCCATTTTCCAACTCTGGTTCAATATTATTTTGTACAACTCGATCTTTATCGAGATCTATAGTCCTCCCACTAATTTTCTTTGAAATTAACTCTCTTTCAAGAAATACAGCGGTTCGAGCAACAAACAGTTTGTTCTCGGTAGGATTATAGAAACTATACCCTTTAGTTTCTTCACGATATCCCACAAAATAACATTTATCCGATTTTGGTCCCAGCTTGTCAGTCCCCAAGCATTTCATAAATGCTTCACATCCCCATTCTTTCATAAAAGACATGTTATGACGTTTCTCAGTCCACTATCTCATATGGAGTCTTTTAAACCGATTTAGTTGGAACTCGGTTTAGTGTATATGCAGCCGTATCTAGAGCATAACCACAGAAACTTATTGGAAGATCTTCTAGACTCATCATCGATCGCACCATGTCCAACAAGGTACAATTTTTCCTCTCAGAAACTCCATTCCATTGAGGCATTCCAGGAGGAGTAAGTTGTGATACGATACCAAACCTTTAAACTCGAGGCTTAAGTATTCTCCTCCACGATCTGATCGTAGAACTTTTATACTTTCCCCTATTTGCTTTTCCACTTCAGCCTTGTATTCTTTGAACTTTTCAAAAGAATCATATTTGTTCTTCAAAAGATACACATATCCATATCTACTGAAATCATCAGTAAAAGTAATGAAGTAGTAAAAGCCACCACTTTCCATCGTACGCATTGGACCACATACATCACTATGTATAAGTCATAATCGTTCGATGGCCCTTTCACCTTGTCTGGTAAAAAGAGCTTTAGCCATTTTGCCAATGAGACAAGATTTGCATTCTTCGTATGATTCAAAATCAAACTTATCCAAGTAACCATCTTTATGTAATTTGGAAATGCGTTTCTCATTTATATGACCTAAACGACAATGTCAAAGGTATGTTTGATTGGAGTCTTTCATCTTAATATGTTTATTATCATTATTTATGTTATAGACAGGAGTATCTATATCAAGAACATATAAACCATTAAATAAATGTACATCCCGTAGGTAACATTATTGAATGAAAAGGAACAACTATTGTTCTGAATCAAAAACGAAAAACCTTTCTTGTCCAAACAAGAAACCGAAATAATGTTTCTGCAAATCGCAGGCACGTAAAAACAGTTATCTAGTTCTAAAACAAGCCTAGTGGGCAACGATAAATGATAAGTCCCTACAGCTAAAGCAACAACCTTTGCTCCATTCCCAACTCGTAGGTCGACTTCTCCCTTCGCCAATATCCTACTTCCCAGCAGTTCTTGCACATTTATACAAATATGAGAACCGCATCCAGTATTTGATACCCAAGATGTGGAAGTAGACAAATTGACTTTTATAACATAAATACCTGAATCAGAAGCAGTAACAACAACCTTCTTCTTCAGATCCTCCAAATAAGCATGACAGTTCCTCTTCCAATGACTTGATTTCTTGCAATAGTGACAATCACCAACCTTTGGAACACCACCTTTAGGCTTCAAAGCCTTGGTCTGATCAGGTTTTGGATTGGCATTCGATTTATATCCCATCTACCTCTTGCCTTTCCATTTACCCTTTCCTTTGGCCTTCCCCTTATTCACCATCAACATGGGAGCCTTCTGAATGTTGGTCTCAGCAGTTTTCAACATAGCCAACAGTTCGGTGGGGTTCTTATCTATCTCATTCATATTATAATTCATCACAAATTGAGAATAGCTGTTGTTTAAAGATTGCAAAATTAGGTCAATCTGGTGTTCCACAGCAATCGGGGCACCCAACTTGGCAAGGTACTCAATATACCCAATCATCCTTAGAACATGCGGTCCAACCGGATCACGTTCTCCCTGCTTACATGCATGCAACGATTTGAAAGTATCAAACCTCTCCTGACGAGCCTGTCCTTCAAACATACGTTTAAGGTGCTCAATCATATCATAAGAATCCATATTCTCATATTGTTTCTGAAGTTCAGCACTAATGGTCGCTAACATGAGACATTGAACATCCGTGTCATCATCGATATGTTTCTGATAAACATTATGTTAAGCACGGAATGCTCTTTCAGGGAGAGGTGCAGGGCGACTGATATCTATGATATAGAGCTTGTGCTCTTGTTTGAGGACAATCCTCAAGTTCCTCTTCCAGTCAAGGAAGTTTGTTCCTGTCAGCTTGTCCTTCTCAAGGACAGATCGCACAGAGAAGTTGTTTGAATTGATTGCCATTTGATATCTACAATGTTTAAAATGCATAAGATAAATTCGTTTACAGATGATTATTAAATTATGTTTAAGTGATTATTCATATATATTCAAAATATATATCTCCCACTATTTTATCAAATTAATGGCCCTAACTATTAATTCAGAAAGAGTATCTTCTATATACTTTCTAGTGAGCCAAGATCCAAATTTTCATAACATTTTAGTTCAGCTTTGGCTTTACTCCTAAAACATGATTCAATAAGGTAGACAACATTTGTAAATTATATCAACTATATAACTCTTGGATAGTTTAGTGGAACAACATTTATTCTTATTTATCCAATAAATCTCACCAAACTCTATGCCTCTAAGTTCACAATCCTATTGTGGTAACTTAGTTGAGTTAAAACCCAAAGGTCTAAAAAGTATCATATACTTCAACACGCAGTCCCAAGATAGATGAGAGTATTTCGCTCTGGCGAACCCACTCCTTATCGATCTAGGGGTTAATGCATTGGATATATTGGAAGGCATATAAATAACTTAATATAAACATTAGGATTTTGTTAGTATTATAACGATCATGATCCCATCATAAAGAGATCCCCAATTTTTCCTTGAATAAAGTAATTCAAATCAATACTCGTCAATGGTTTGATTTCCAGGTCGTGGAGGAGTCACATCGGTCTCGCTTAAAACCCACATCCTTACAAGTTCTATGAACCCGTTGTTGACAAAATCTGCCCATGTCGGAAATAAAGAAGATTCGTATTTCATTCCGTGTTTCATAACAGGAGAATCTCATAATCGTTTGTAAATTTTAAAATCTTGAGTCGTTATAGATTTTATCTTGTTTAGGTATGGCATGGGTGACGTATCTAATACATACATTCATGCCTGATTAATCTAATTAAAGCATGCATCATTAACTATTCTATATATACATTCATACATCAATATGTAAAGTGCAATAAAGGAAATGTGTTTGGTTATAGCCCCATCCTATGTGATCTTTATCAAGCTCATGATAAAGATCAAGGTCAATCTAATATAGTGATGGAAATAAATACAACTACTTATTACATAAGTCTTCTTCTTTGTTTAGACTTCTTGTATGCCTCATCTTCTTCTTTAAATCACCTCCATTGGATAGCCTTCTTGAGTCTTCAATTACATTACATGATTGAAAGTAAAACTAATCTAATGAACTTACAAGAATAACTCGAGTTACATTCGAGATTTATGATTACAAAGATTGACGACATGCAATCATATTTAAAACCAAAACTAAAACTATTACACTAAGGTCGAAAGGCCATAACAATCCACCATGCTCATAAAACACATAAAAACATGTTAAAACATATAATCTGATCTTAACATATCATATTATCCATGATCTAATCATAAAAAGAAATATGACAAAAATCAGTAAACGACGTCAAACGCCTTACAGGCGAGTCGATAATAGCTTTAGCTATCTGTTTTGTTCAGATGCTCGTTTACCTATCGAATAGGGTATTCATTTGCGTAAATCGGACACCAGACCCAGATTACAGCAAATCTTCAGCAGCCAATTCAGAATCCATATCTAATACAATTCTCATAATTAGAACAAACATAAATCATGTATATATCAGTATATATACAGATTACATAATCATCTTATGATTATACAACTCACATGAATATCATATATTCGAAACCATACATATACAAGCATATTATATCAACATCAAATCATGGCGAATCACGTACTTGCTCATATATCGAAAACTATTAAACACATAAACGAATTAAATTTTTTTGCAAGTATCTCTGATGCCATTGAAGGGTTTTGTCACATAAACGCAATGAAAAACATAAATTTAATATCTTAAAAATCGAAACCCTCCGTAGGATCCATGCGAAAAAACAATATTTAATTCATAGTTCAGGATGTTTACCTTAAGAAGCTTTACATTAATGGAAAGATGGAGGTCTTGAATGATCACCACGTAGCCCATCGCTGGAACGATCTACGCCTTGAAGTTATCCACACGAATGATCACCTGGAGGATGGGTGTGTACTAGCACCTTCTTGAGGCCGCCTTCTTGCTCTCTTTATCTCTCTTCAAACTTCTAGGGTTTATGTTTTTATCAAATCAAACGTGTAACCCTAATTCTATTAGTTAAAAGATATTATATAGGCAAGAGTTAATGGGCCTCCAACCCTAAACTGAATTTTAGAGTTATTATTATTATTAAATTCGAAATTCTAATTATTGTATTATTAAGTCTCACTTAGTCATCCAATAACTTAATTTCGGATTTAATATTAAATTTAAATTTCCTATTTATTTAATTAATTAAGTCACACTTAATTAATAACAAATAATTTGAATTACTTATATTTAATTAAAATCCGAATTTAAATTAAATAATCCTCCAATCATTCTTTGTGCGACCCTTTAGGTTATTATTACGTTGGCAACAATTTTAAATCTAATTTAAAATCATAAACAATGAGCGGCATCTAGTAATACATCATTGTTATCCAAGTAATAATAATTAAATCAGTGATCAATTAAACTTTTCGTGAATAATGTACAATGTAATATAATCGCATTAGCCTTATATTATTGATCAAACTCGAGGCATGCATTGTGTCATCCTCTGCTAACGTTCAATCCTTCTTTCCTTGATCAATGAGTAAACTATTAAACAAATCAGTATTTGAGCACGACCATGCATTTTATAGTCTTACTCAATTAAGAGGCCAATAATATCACTCCTTTAATAAAAAAGGGCTAAATCCCATCTAGATCATTCATATTTCTCATACGATTCATAATATACCCAATATCTACTTTTATTATTACCCGGTCAAGGATAACTTTTAATAGTATCAAAGTATATTAATTCTCGTATAGAAATATAATGATTTCAGGTCAAAGGACTAATACATCATTATCACTGTGAGATTAACTTATGACACTATAAACATGTAGTATCTCACAAGGGGTCATTCCAGCACCATGTATTTAATACATGTGCCCATGTTTTGACATTAGTATCACCATAACTATGATCAATGAGATGTGATCATCAGCCAACAAACACACTAGTCTCAATGTATTTATTAATGTCCCTTAACAATAATACTTGACTAGGGACCTTTAGGAATATCAACACTATTCTCGTAATCTCATTTCTAAGTCACGTACTTAGAGATATAGATTTACTTATCATATTCCAAGGACATTTATTAATCTAACATCTTATCGCAGAAAATAAAGATATATTAAATTAATAAAGAATAATCCATATATAATCATAATTATTAATCCAAATGTTTCATAATATAAACATAATAGTGTTGTCTCTAGGGCACAAACACTAACAGTGAGGACATCAAATCAGAAGCGAAAATCTGTATATATGATACGTTGCAAGTATGATATTTTGGCGTGAATTGGAGTAGTTAGCGAACCGTATGAGGTAAATTAACTTGAGAAATAAGAAAGTAAAGCTGCGTATATCGGATATGGCAAATGATTGATTGGACAATGTCAGCTAATGAAGAAATTCTTAATAATAACCAGATAATCGATTAATACGTTGTGAAGATGAAACATACCTCAATCATGTGGGAGATATTTATCATGAAGATTCAAGATCGAAGAAATGCTAGTTATGAATAAACTTTGAGTGTGTTCATCAAGGAATGGTTGGGCTTTCCCAATCAAGTAAGTGAGTTATGGTAAATTTGATGCTTATAACTGGGTCAACAAAGAAGGTTCAGTATGGAAAGACATAAGGGGAGATGAAGGTATGGTGGTTTAACTGCAATAATTTTTAAGAAGTGATGCTTGAAAACCAAAAGAATTCTTTTACCAGATTATGATAGTGTTGGTTGAGACTATGTAATGGTTATCAGAAGTTGAACAAGTTAACTAATAAGAACAAATATATATTGTCAAGGATAGACGAATTATTAATGAGAGAGCTTGAATTGAAACATGAACTAGAAGAATTGTAGAATAATTTATAACAGTACTCAGTAGTGATATTCGGTTATAATCAGAAGATATGAGAAAAGGTATGATATAATAAGAATTGTTCGCTATAATCTTAAGTTGAACTAAAATATGGGTTATACTGGTTAGTATTATATGTGATGGTGAAATGGTGAGCTTAGAATGTGGCAGTTGATTGGTACACTTGTGGATTGATTGTTAGTGTCGATTTGAGTCCGACTGGTAGTCAATAATATAAAGGAGATGCTGCCCAAATTTTCGGAAAATATCCTACTTTTCAAGATAGAAAATATACTTCCGTGTGTTATTGATATTCCTGTTGATACTCCAGATAATGGTGATCTCGGTTCTTGAAAGAGGTTGTTACCGCAAATCCGACTATATATAATTGGTCTTTGATTTCATTTACATAGTCATCACTTGGTGTAATTGATCAATTAAGTGAGTTAATTGGTTAATTTTTCCAATTAATGGTCAGTTAGATGGAAATCGATTCCAATTAGATTAAGTCAAAGTTTGATGTAACTTTCAAATCCAAAATCAATAAGGAATTTGGAGAATGTAAGGACACCAGTAGAATTCAGGATTTGCTGCAAGTATGTGAGGCTTTACTTGGATGAATATGTCCTCTATAATGGACAAGAGAAATAAAAAGTTATCCGTATAGACAAGTGAGAAGAATGTTTTTTAAGAACTAAAGATTCGAGATCGAGCAAAGAAGAGGAAGGAAGGAAAGGAAGAAGGGAGGTGGAGTAAAGAAAAGATTAGTAACTACACCAATATGGATTTTGTTAGACAAACAAAGAGATTTATCATCTGTAATAAAGTTTTATTAAAGGACGTCTTGTTTCTAAATTGTTTTGATAATCATACAATAAATAACTTATCAAGTATTTATGTTTTGGATAAAATGTGAGATACAGTTCAGTTTCTGAATGATGTTGATACTTAGATTGTTGTTAAATATCAAAAGTGGTATTAATATAGATTATTGATATTTATTTTAGTATGAGATGTGGTGAGAATCAAATTTCGTATTAATATCTAATTTGATATGACATCAAAATAAGTCTTAATATGAAGAGTTAGGTTTTGAATGAGCTATGAGAATGAAGAGCGAAAGTAGGAAAGAAAGGGGAATCAAAAGGATGATAAAGAAACTTTATAAAATGCCATGATATAGGTAAGATATTGGTAATATGTAGGACAAAAGTAAGGTGAAAAATTTAGGGAACACTTGTAAATTGAGATAGGGAATGCATCCCAGGAGTACGATCAAGTACTGAGGGCTAAAAGAAAATATCTAGTGACCAGACATGAGGAGAAAATGGGGAAAACATGTAAATAAATGTTATACCTACCCAAGAATTAAGGCGGGTCATCAAAGGCTAGACGGATACATTTCGCTAGGAGACATCGTAGTGAAGTCACCTGAGAACCAAAGGTGAGGAAAGCGTTAATTACATCATTATTGACAGGTTATCCAAACCTAATCATTCTCTTTTATTAATAAACAGTTTATCCAATAAGTGGTTAGTTGCTGCTTGAAGAAATGGTGGTACGTCATCAGATCCAGAAATTGATTGTAAATGATCAAAATTAATTAATTTGAGATTTCACAGAAGTTTTCAGAATACGATGAATTATGTCAAACCAGAATAGTATACACCACTCTTAGATGAACGGGCATTAAGTAAGGCGGAACTAAAAGATATGAATTTGGCTAAACATCGATAACTCAAAAAATTCAAGCTACTCTGAGAATATGATACAAGACATAGATGTCAAAGAAGACTTTCTGATAGTATGGAATAATGGAAGAATAAACGTTATATATGACTAGACGTCAAGGAAAGTATTGCAGTCAGTTTTGTATGAGAACTTTTTAGAACCAAAATAAATGATAATATGGGTTAGAATATGCTGGTGATGCCTCCAGGTTAGAGTATTTTCTTCTAAATAGTAAGAAATTTTCACGTGGTAAATATACTCGATTGTGATTCAAGGAAAATAAGATATGGTGATAAGTCTATATTCAGTCGAGATTTTCTCGTTAATTTTTAATTTTGGAGTAATTTCGAGAACGTTAGAAATCGAATACGCCATGGTTTCAATATATCATTCTCAGATGGATGAGAAGATTAAGAGAACGATGAAAGAGCCTCGAATGCGATTGGAAGCGATTACAAACTAGGTTAATTAAACAGAGAAACATGTGGGAATGGGTTTCAATAACCAGTAACTATTGCAAACGTTCATGAGTACGAATTACTAGAATTAGAATGAAAAGAGAATTAATAGGCATTATGCTGGTCCTTTTGAAACAGTAAAATAGGGAAGATAAGTGTTAGTGAGTTGGCTTCACCGCCACACGTATAGCTGGTTCATAGGGTGTTTATGTGTGTATATTCAGGAAAAGTAATTAATCTCCATTATATATAAAATGGGGACTTAAGTTGAGTTATATGAACAACTAATAGAGTATGATGTCAGCGAAAGGTTGTTAAGTAATGAGTGATGCTGCGAGTAAAAGTTCATAAAAAGTTGTAAGGTTGAGTGATCAACCTGAGAAAATAGAGGTGAGATACTTGAATGTGTCATTATCTGATCCTTGGTGTGATTCTGCGGATATAATCCTTTTAAGGGGGGTAAGATGTAATATCCGGGATATAGCGTGTAATTATTTTTATCGATAAATAATTATTATGTGATTATTATGTGATTTTTGGTGAATTATCTAATGATTGGTGTTGTTATGTGGATATTTATGTGGTAAAGTATAAGTATGTTAATTTTATTATGTCCTGGATAAAATATAGATAACTAAGGTATTTTTGTGGTAATTTTCTTGAGCGTTATATGATTTTATATTAATTTATGAATTTATTTATTATTTTCTGAATAATTACAAAACTGTTTTATTAAGCCGGGAATCGTCCAACCTCAACCGCTTTTACGTTTTTACAACCCTAAACGCTTCTGAAAACTCCTTCCTAACCTAATATGGTAATTCCGTACATTTTCCGTGTTTTGACTTTTTCGATCCGGATTACGGTTTGACCCGTGTGCGGCCCTGCATAAAATTTTCGATATGATAACCCTTTTCGATAATATTATCTTCGTACAAGCATTTTATAAAAGCCTGGTTTTGATAATTATCCAAAACCTTTGATGCTTATCCAAAACAGGATAATGCTTATCCAAAACAGGATAATGTTTATCCAAAACTTTATCCGATAGGATCATTTTTATAGTTACTTAGCGGCTAAGAAATGTATTTATCGATCCAACACGATCCGGAACGTACTAATATTCCGTAAATATAAATAGCCAATACAGTATTGTATTTTGTACAGATAGTCATTTGTAAACAGTAAAACTATATAGTTTCCAAAGAAAAACCTTAAAATTCATCGCGTTCTTCATAATCAAATGCACAAACGAAAGCGTTATCGAACTCCGATTCGGGCGTGCCATATATCAAATCGAACCTCTCGAAAAGTTCTTTCTAAATCAATCAACCATTTTTGTGCAGAAATCAAGATGATTTTCTTATTTAATTATTTTAATTCAAATTATTTAGTAATTAAAATAGAAATTTTTTTCTTGATGTTGTTTGTGTGATTTAATGCTAGAATCGTGTAGACCTTTTCTTCCTGGTCATTTTGGTATATTATATGATGAATTTGGAGTTCAATAACATGTTCAAATTGATGTTTGATTCTCGAATTGAGGAACTAGGGTGTATGTGTTTGAATGTTCTGAATTGAAATTTGGGTATTTCTTTTTTTGGGGTTATCCTTTGAAATTGATTGTACCAAATTGTAGATCGTCAAAAGACGAATCGAATGGTATGCACTAGATTAACAGAGGGTTCCCAGAAGTTGTTCGCCGGAAAATCAACCACGACGGTGTTCTTGATTTTCTCGGCCAAAATTTGGATGATTCTGTGATCTATTGATGATGTGATTTACATGATTATTTTCCTGGAATCAACGCCTACAAATTTGGAGTTTTTTTCGAGTTCTGGGTGGTCGACGGTGGCCAGATATAACGACTCGTGTATTTTTGAATTATTTTAATATGTGATTATTATGGAAATTATTAAATAAAATATGTGTATTGGTTTTGACCGCTATGTGTTGTTTGATTATTATCTAGGTGTGATTTATGATGTATCGGGTTGTCCGCGTGATTAATTAAGGAATTGTATTGAATTGTTTCACTTTTAAAGTGGATTTAATGCAAATTTATTTGTATAAATATTTGAAGTGTCTCTAAAATTGTTTTTATGATTTTATAATTACATTAATTATTTTTAGGATTTTATAAAATTGAGAAATCAATATTTCATTAATTATTTATAAATAATTTTCTGAGTGTGTTTAATGGTAAAATCCATATTTAATTATGGAAATCTTCCAAAATCATGAAACTGATATTTTATTAAGTTCGTATTATTTTGAGAATTTTAAAATTATTTTGGGAATTTTCGAAGTTAGTTTCACCCGCGTGTCGATTCGTTTAATTGATAAAAGCGGGTACAAGTTGCGTTTTAGAAATTGTTTAAAAAATTCAAAATTTATGTTTTTATAAACTTCGGGATATTTATAACATTTTAAGACTATTTTCGCGATTTTCTGAATTTGTTTTAAGTGTAGCTTGGTTCGCTAATTGTGAAATGCGAGTACGAGTTGCATTTCAAAAATGTTTTAAAAATTATAAAAATTTTATTTTATTAGTTTCGGGATTTTTAGAAAATTTTAAGATTTATTTGGATTTATTTCGATGTAACTTTATTCGCGCGTTTATACATTACGTTGGGAATGCGGGACGACACCGAGCTTATAATCACAGAAAAAGACGCGTGGCAGCTAATTCTGCAGTGGGGCAAATACAATTGCTACGTGTTAGTGCTGGGAATTTTCATTTAAAAAAATATAATAAAATAGATATATATAATAATAAACAACAGAAAACCACCCTCACCCCTGTAGCCTCTCTCCCTCTCATCTCTAATCTCTCTCGATGCTCTCCTGTGTTCCCTCTCGGACGGGACTGATTTCCCTTCTCATATCTTTGTTCTTCTCTTCCCTGTACTCGGTTTGCCGCCGTAATTTTCCGTTGGTAACATCGCCGCCGCTGCAATTGATTAATCGCCGCCTTTAATTCCGGTTTACCTCCGGTAATTACTCCGGTCCAATCTTTGCTTGTTCATATATATACATACATATGTTTATATGTGGGTATGTCAGGAGGATGGATGGTGTAGTTGCTTGTGGGTGTTCTTTTTCTTTCCTTTTCCGATTTGTTCTCTGACCTTTCTTTTCCGGCCGGTTACTGTGATTTCCTATTGACTGTTGTTCTGTCTAGTTGCATCTAATTGATCAAATTTGATTATTTTATTTCTGCAGGGATTATTGAACAAAATAAATAAATATATATATATATATATTCATGATATTAATATTGATTCGTGTGGAAATAAATGAAATTAATCAGGGAAATTCGCGTAGGACGTCCGATAAACGGAAACCCGCGAATTTTACAGCCGTCGGCGATGAATTTTGATGAGCTGACGGTGGATGGTGATGAATATATTCTGAGTCCTAATTTTTATAAAGTAAATAAAATGAGTCGTGTAATTAGTTTCATATGGGAATGGTTGTGGAATTGTGAAAATTGGAGTGTAGTTGGTTTAGATCTTGTTGTGATTGATTTGACATCGATGATATGTCGACGGGTAGTCCGATAAACAAAGGGGACGCTGTCCGATTTCCATGAAATCGAACTACGGAAATACGGGAGCGTATCCGAGGATTATTGGGACATTGAGCGAGTATAAGTAAATACATATACATATATTTTATGCAAAACCTGATTGTATGTTGTAGTGAAACGTTTTGCCAAAATCAATAACCCTAATTTCATAAAATGACGAGTATATGTATTTTCTGAAAATGAACACCGAATTGATTTATGAGGACGTGAACCCTAACTGATGTCTATATTGTAATAATGTATGTATTACGAGTCGAGTTTTATTAACGCACGGGCAGATTGTTAGCGAGGATATGTCAAGCGGAATCGAATGTCTAAGTTAGGGTGTTTCGACCTTGTAGGTTCTAGTCGGAATGCCCGAGAACTGGCATTGGACGAAAGATAGTTGGTGGTCAGTCAAAAAGCTTAGTAAGGTCCCAATCAAAGGACTTAAGTGTTGAGGTCGAATCCAGAGAGATCTAGTGGATAGACAATAAAGACTGAGCGACAGAGTCGGCTCAGAATCGATCAGTAATAGTTATAAAGCCCTGTAAGGCAAGTACTTCTGAACTTTTCTTCAAGATATACTGCAAACATTTTCGAACTGTTTCATAATGTGTCACTATTATTCAAAATAACTCCTGTTTTAATATTGCAAGTGCTTTATACTATTTAACCTTGAACCCTGATTTTTCTTGATCTTGAGCCATAAGCCTTATCCTTTGTAAACCATCCTTTAGTTGATTTTCAGATACCAAACCTCCCAAATATGATACTACCCCCCAAATGTATAACTACCAAACACCAAACCCTGGAAGAGAATTGTTTGAAAACACAGAAACTTTTATACTCCAATCATTCTTTATAACATCAAAGAACTATACCTTGAAAAAAATCATTACTGGTCTAATACCTGATCCTTTTACAAACTGAAAACCGTTTCTTATACATACCCTGATATACCCTTGTGATTCTCATGAATCGCATTACGCTTTTATACCAATGCTTCATCGCTGTTGATTATGATCTTTCTTATTGAATTACATTGTTTATTACACTGAATTGTTTTAGAATTGGATAGTTTTCTTTATGTGGACCAGATTCGTGGTCGAATTAGGCCAATATGTGCCTTGGATCCAGTTCATAGAGCAGAGCTGTGTGCTTCGCTCGGGGTTAGTGCGTGACTGATCAGCAGCCTAACCTTGGTTTTTTTTAAAACTTAAAATGGATATCCAATTTTAATGATTAGCTAAAAAGAAACTTGATTCCTCTGAATCATCTCATTTGATCATTGTTTAACCTCAGTTATCGTTATTATGACTTGCTGAGCTAGTTAGCTCACTCTTGCGAATCTTTTTATATATTTTACAGTTGAAAAGGATATGGATGATAGTGAAGTTCCTCAGTCCAAAGTACGGGCTACGGTTCCAGTTTGAGTTGGATCGAGCTAGCAGGAGCTTCATTCGATAGAGAGATAGTAAGATTGTAAGAATAATTTTATTATGAGTTATAAGTTAAATTAGTTGGGATTTGGTACGTTGTAATAAAAGTTAAGGTTGTGGCTTGTTTTCATACTTTAACCTGTTGCGATCCGTGGTTATGTGAAGCAGGGTCATTGCAAATAATATTTCTTATACAGGTTTATATATTGTGTATGTGTTGTGGACCCCAAACTTCTGACCCGGGTTTGGAGGGCGCCACAGGTTGGTATCAGAGCTACAGGTTATAAGTCACTGAAACAAGCCTAAAATATCAGGATTGGGTAGAGGGTTAGGATTAGGAATAGGAAATAAAAATATAAGACGTTGTGAGGATGAGTGCGACTGTATAGTAAGTCTCCGGCACGGTTCATGTTGTGATTCGGGATTCTTAACATTGCGACGTGATTTCCAGACAATGATAATGGCAAATCCTGATTTCCCTGAATCATTTGATCGTTTGGAGTTTTCCATTCAAGGATCGTCATTTTCTCCCAGATTGGATTTGCACCTTGTTCTTCCATCGGTATTAATGGTATTACCTTCTATTATGACAGTTGCACCTCTTCAAGTTATTCTACGCTATTCTACTACCTCTTGATATGAGACTACCTATTTAAGAATCTCCATCTATTTATTCTTGTTTTACTGGACAATCGGCTGTGAGTGTTTCTTTTCAATTTACCCTACACCCTGTTCTATACCTCAGTTTAAAACTTGTCCTATGAAGCAACAGTACCTATGGGGATGAATTCGGGAGCTACAGTAAATAGTGAGTACTGGAGATATAAATAAAGGTGAGAAGAAGTTTAGAAAGAAGATTCACGTATTTCGAAGAATAGCTGCTACCAGATTAAATGAAGCCATTAGTGATTAGGCCACCCATGGCTAGCTTGTGGAATAAATTAGATGAGTTTTGAAAGAGCGTTAGAAAAGATGATGGATCTGGAGTTTTCTCGAAGTTAGATAATGGTGTTATGACGATATGATATATTTATAGTAACAAGGTAATGTGACATTAGCCGACTTGTTGACTATTGGATAGTCTGTTCCACTTAACGATTGCAAAGTTGTTAACGGGAGTATTACCAGTATGGAAGCCTTGATGTGAAGCCACGAATAAGATAATATGCAACGACAGTTGAAGTTTTCATCAACTAAGGAAGGTAATAGACCCAATGAAGGAGAGGAGATAAATGAAGTGAATGGACCTTTGTGTGATCGTTTCTTTAACTTGGTATCTGGTTATAAGAAGGACAACAACCAACTCATATAGTAAGGACAACTAGATTTGTGATTTTCAAAAATTTTAAACAAGTTTTCGAAAAAGATATTTCCTTACAAAATTTCTAAAAGCCTTTTTGGAATAAAATAAGTTTTAAACCTTGGTTGTCAAGTTACTACTTGAGTTTCTTGTTCGTTAAAAGACCCAAATTACCTGGAAGAATACTTATTTTAGACTCAGTATTGTTAATTCAGAGAATAAAGTGATCCGCGATTATGAAAAAGTAGATTATTCCTAACGGTAAGGTGTAAATGTTGTTTGACAAGGTTAATAACAGAATCCGCGTACAGAATAATTATTCATCCAGTCGCAGAGCCCATTAAAGTTTAAAGAATTCATTGATTTAAAAAGAACCTGGGCGTGATCGAAAGAGATAGGGAAGATTTCCAAACTTTTCTAAAAGAAGTATGCTAAAATTATTTTTAGGATTTTATAATTACATTAATTATTTTTAGGATTTTATAAAATTGAGAAATCAATATTTCATTAATTATTTATAAATGATTTTCTGAGTGTGTTTAATGGTAAAATCCATATTTAATTATGGAAATTTTTAAAAATCATGAAACTGATATTTTATTAAGTTCGTATTATTTTGAGAATTTTAAAATTATTTTGGGAATTTTCGAAGTTAGTTTCACCCGCGCATCGATTCGTTTAATTGATAAAAGCGGGTACAAGTTGCGTTTTAGAAATTGTTTAAAAATTTTAAAATTTATGTTTTTATAAACTTCATGATATTTGTAACATTTTAAGACTATCTTCGTGAATTTCTGAATTTGTTTTAAGTGTAGCTTGGTTCGCTAATTGTGAAATGCTGGTACGAGTTGCAATTCAAAAATGCTTTAAAAATTATGAAAAATTTTATTTTATTAGTTTCGGGATTTTTAGAAAATTTTAAGATTTATTTGGATTTATTTCGATGTAACTTTATCCGCGCGTTTATATATTACGCTGGGAATACGGGACGACACCGAGCTTATAGTCACAGAAAAAGACGCGTGGCAGCTAATTCTGCAGTGGGGCAAATACAATTGCTACGTGTTAGTGCTGGGAATTTTCAGTTAAAGGAAAATATAATAAAATAAATATATATAATAATAAACAACAAAAAACTACCCCCACCCCTGTAGCCTCTCTCCCTCTCATCTCTAATCTCTCTCGATGCTCTCCTGTGTTCCCTCTCGGACAGGACTGATTTCCCTTCTCATATCTTTGTTCTTCTCTTCCCTGTACTCTGTTTGCTGACATAATTTTCCAATGGTAACACCGCCGCCGCTGCAATTGTTTAATCACCGCCTTTAATTCTGGTTTACCTCCGGTAATTACTCCGGTCCAATCTTTGCTTGTTCATATATATACATACATATGTTTATATATGGGTATGTCAGGAGGATGGATGGTGTAGTTGCTTGTGGGTGTTCTTTTTCTTTCCTTTTCCGATTTGTTCTCTGACCTTTCTTTTCCGGCCGGTTACTGTGATTTCCGATTTACTGTTGTTCTGTCCAGTTGCATCTAATTGATCAAATTTGATTATTTTATTTCTACATGGATTATTGAACAAAAATAAATAAATATATATTCATGATATGAATATTGATTCGTGCGAAAATAAATGAAATTAATCAGGGAAATTTGCGTAGGATGTCCGATACACGGACCACCCGCGAATTTTACCGCCATCGGTGATGAATTTCGATGAGCTGACGGTGGACGGTGATGAATTTATTCTGAGTCCTAATTTTTATAAAATAAATAAAATGAGTCATGTAATTAGTTTCATATGGGAATGGTTGTGGAATTGTGAAAATTGGATTGTAGTTGGTTTAGATCTTGTTGTGATTGATTAGACGTCGATGATGTGTCGACGTGTAGTCCGATAAACAAAGGGGACGCTGTCCGATTTCCGGGAAATCGAATTACGGAAATACGGGAGCGTATCTGAGGATTATCGGGACATTGAGCGTGTATAAGTAAATACATATACGTATATTTTATACAAAACCTGATTGTATGTTGTAGTGAAACGTTTTGCCAAAACCAATAACCCTAATTTCATACAATGACGAGTATATGTATTTTCTGAAAATGAACACCGAATTGATTTATGAGGACGTGAACCCTAACTGATGTCTGTATTGTAATAATGTATGTATTACGAGTCGAGTTTTGTTAACGCACGGGTAGATTGTTAGCGAGGATATGTCAAGCATAATCGAATGTCTAAGTTAGGGTGTTTCGACCTTGTAGGTTCTAGTCGGAATGCCCGAGAACTGGCATTGGACGAAAGATAGGTGGTGGTCAGTCGAAAAGCTTAGTAAGGTTCCAATCAAAGGACTTAAGTGTTGAGGTTGAATCCAGAAAGATCTAGTGGATAGACAATAAAGACTGAGCGACAGAGTCGGCTCATAATCGATCAGTAATAGTTGTAAAGCCCTGTAAGGCAAGTACTTCTGAACTTTTCTTCAAGATATGCTGCAAACATTTTCAAACTGTTTCATAATATGTCACTATTATTCAAAATAACTCATGTTTTAATATTGCAAGTGCTTTAAACTATTTAACCTTGAACCCTAATTTTTCTTGATCTTGAGCCATAAGCCTTATCCTTTGTAAACCATCCTTTGTTGATTTTCAGATACCAAACCTCCCAAATATGATACTACCCCCCAAATGTATAACTACCAAACACCAAACCCTGGAAGAGAATTGTTTGAAAACACAGAAACTTTTATACTCCAATCATTCTTTATAACATCAAAGAACTATACCTTGAAAAAAATCATTACTGATCTAATACCTGATCCTTTTACAAACTGAAAACCGTTTCTTATACATACCCTGATATACCCTTGTGATTCTCATGAATCGCATTACGCTTTTATACCAATGCTTCATCGCTGTTGATTATGATCTTTCTTATTGAATTACATTGTTTATTACACTGAATTGTTTTAGAATTGGATAGTTTTCTTTATGTGGACCAGATTCGTGGTCGAATTAGGCCAATATGTGCCTTGGATCCAGTTCATAGAGCAGAGCTGTGTGCTTCGCTCGGGGTTAGTGCGTGACTGATCAGCAGCCTAACCTTGGTTTTTTTTAAAACTTAAAATGGATATCCAATTTTAATGATTAGCTAAAAAGAAACTTGATTCCTCTGAATCATCTCATTTGATCATTGTTTAACCTCAGTTATCGTTATTATGACTTGCTGAGCTAGTGAGCTCACTCTTGCGAATCTTTTTATATATTTTACAGATTGAAAAGGATATGGATGACTAGTGAAGTTCCTCAGTCCAAAGTACGGGCTACGGTTCCAGTTTGAGTTGGATCGAGCTAGCAGGAGCTTCATTCGATAGAGAGATAGTAAGATTGTAAGAATAATTTTATTATGAGTTATAAGTTAAATTAGTTGGGATTTGGTACGTCGTAATAAAAGTTAAGGTTGTGGCTTGTTTTCATACTTTAACCTGTTGCGATCCGTGGTTATGTGAAGCAGGGTCATTGCAAATAATATTTCTTATACAGGTTTATATATTGTGTATGTGTTGTGGACCCCAAACTTCTGACCCGGGTTTGGAGGGCGCCACAGGTTGGTATCAGAAGCTACAGGTTATAAGTCACTGAAACAAGCCTAAAATATCGGGATTGGGTAGAGGGTTAGGATTAGGAATAGGAAATAAAAATATAAGACGTTGTGAGGATGAGTGCGACTGTATAGTAGGTCTCTGGCACGGTTCATGTTGTGATTCGGGATTCTTAACATTGCGACGTGATTTCCAGACAACGACAATGGCAGATCCTGATTTCCCTGCATCATTTGATCGTTTGGAGTTTTCCATTCAAGGATCGTCATTTTCTCCCAGATTGGATTTGCACCTTGTTCTTCCATCGGTATTAATGGTATTACCTTCTATTATGACAGTTGCACCTCTTCAAGTTATTCTACGCTATTCTACTACCTCTTGATATGAGACTACCTATTTAAGAATCTC
This sequence comes from Apium graveolens, assembly GCF_009905375.1. Lineage (NCBI taxonomy): Eukaryota > Viridiplantae > Streptophyta > Magnoliopsida > Apiales > Apiaceae > Apium > Apium graveolens. Next base: position 249,939,217 of record NC_133649.1, on the reverse strand, counting down.
CATCTATTTATTCTTGTTTTACTGGACAATCGGCTGTGAGTGTTTCTTTTCAATTTACCCTACATCCTGTTCTATACCTCAGTTTAAAACTTGTCCTATGAATTAACAGTACCTACGGGGATGAATTCGGGAGCTACAGTAAATAGTGAGTACTGGAGATATAAATAAAGGTGAGAAGAAGTTTAGAAAGAAGATTCACGTATTTCGAAGAATAGCTGCTACCAGATTAAATGAAGCCATTAGTGATTAGGCCACCCATGGCTAGCTTGTGGAATAGATTAGATGAGTTTTGAAAGAGCGTTAGAAAAGATGATGGATCTGGAGTTTTCTCGAAGTTAGATAATGGTGTTATGACGATATGATATATTTATAGTAACAAGGTAATGTGACATTAGCCGACTTGTTGACTATTGGATAGTCTGTTCCACTTAACGATTACAAAGTTGTTAACGGGAGTATTACCAGTATGGAAGCCTTGATGTGAAGCCACGAATAAGATAATATGCAACGACAGTTGAAGTTTTCATTAGCTAAGGAAGGTAATAGACCCAATGAAGGAGAGGAGATAAATGGAAGTGAATGGACCTTTGTGTGATCGTTTCTTTAACTTGGTATCTGGTTAAAAGAAGGACAACAACCAACTCATATAGTAAGGACAACTAGATTTGTGATTTTCAAAAATTTTAAACAAGTTTTCGAAAAAGATATTTCATACAAAATTTCTAAAAGCCTTTTTGGAATAAAATAAGTTTTAAATCTTGGTTGTCAAGTTACTACTTGAGTTTCTTGTTCGTTAAAAGACCCAAATTACCTGGAAGAATACTTATTTTAGACTCAGTATTGTTAATTCAGAGAATAAAGTGATCCGCGATTATGAAAAAGTAGATTATTCCTAACGGTAAGGTGTAAATGTTGTTTGACAAGGTTAATAACAGAATCCGCGTACAGAATAATTATTCATCCAGTCGCAGAGCCCATTAAAGTTTAAAGAATTCATTGATTTAAAAAGAACCTGGGCGTGATCGAAAGAGATAGGGAAGATTTCCAAACTTTTCTAAAAGAAGTATGCTAAAATTATTTTTAGGATTTTATAATTACATTAATTATTTTTAGGATTTTATAAAATTGAGAAATCAATATTTCATTAATTATTTATAAATGATTTTCTGAGTGTGTTTAATGGTAAAATCCATATTTAATTATGGAAATTTTTAAAAATCATGAAACTGATATTTTATTAAGTTCGTATTATTTTGAGAATTTTAAAATTATTTTGGGAATTTTCGAAGTTAGTTTCACCCGCGCATCGATTCGTTTAATTGATAAAAGCGGGTACAAGTTGCGTTTTAGAAATTGTTTAAAAATTTTAAAATTTATGTTTTTATAAACTTCATGATATTTGTAACATTTTAAGACTATCTTCGTGAATTTCTGAATTTGTTTTAAGTGTAGCTTGGTTCGCTAATTGTGAAATGCTGGTACGAGTTGCAATTCAAAAATGCTTTAAAAATTATGAAAATTTTTATTTTATTAGTTTCGGGATTTTTAGAAAATTTTAAGATTTATTTGGATTTATTTCGATGTAACTTTATCCGCGCGTTTATATATTACGCTGAGAATACGGGACGACACCGAGCTTATAGTCACAGAAAAAGACGCGTGGCAGCTAATTCTGCAGTGGGGCAAATACAATTGCTACGTGTTAGTGCTGGAAATTTTCAGTTAAAGGAAAATACAATAAAATAAATATATATAATAATAAAGAACAGAAAACCACCCCCACCCCTGTAGCCTCTCTCCCTCTCATCTCTAATCTCTCTTGATGCTCTCCTGTGTTCCCTCTCGGACAGGACTGATTTCCCTTCTCATATCTTTGTTCTTCTCTTCCCTGTACTCTGTTTGCTGACATAATTTTCCAATGGTAACACCACCGCCGCTGCAATTGTTTAATCACCGCCTTTAATTCTGGTTTACCTCCGGTAATTACTCCGGTCCAATCTTTGCTTGTTCATATATATACATACATATGTTTATATATGGGTATGTCAGGAGGATGGATGGTGTAGTTGCTTGCGGGTGTTCTTTTTCTTTCCTTTTTCGATTTGTTCTCTGACCTTTCTTTTCCGGCCGGTTACTGTGATTTTCGATTGACTGTTGTTCTGTCCAGTTGCATCTAATTGATCAAATTTGATTATTTTATTTCTACATGGATTATTGAACAAAAATAAATAAATATATATTCATGATATGAATATTGATTCAGTGCGAAAATAAATGAAATTAATCAGGGAAATTCGCGTAGGATGTCCGATACACGGACCACCCGCGAATTTTACCGCCGTCGGTGATGAATTTCGATGAGCTGACGGTGGACGGTGATGAATTTATTCTGAGTCCTAATTTTTATAAAATAAATAAAATGAGTCATGTAATTAGTTTCATATGGGAATGGTTGTGGAATTGTGAAAATTGGATTGTAGTTGGTTTAGATCTTGTTGTGATTGATTTGACGTCGATGATGTGTCGACGTGTAGTCCGATAAACAAAGGGGACGCTGTCCGATTTCCGGGAAATCGAATTACGGAAATACGGGAGCGTATCCGAGGATTATCGGGACATTGAGCGAGTATAAGTAAATACATATACGTATATTTTATACAAAACCTGATTGTATGTTGTAGTGAAACGTTTTGCCAAAACCAATAACCCTAATTTCATACAATGACGAGTATATGTATTTTCTGAAAATGAACACCGAATTGATTTATGAGGACGTGAACCCTAACTGATGTCTGTATTGTAATAATGTATGTATTACGAGTCGAGTTTTGTTAACGCACGGGTAGATTGTTAGCGAGGATATGTCAAGCATAATCGAATGTCTAAGTTAGGGTGTTTCGACCTTGTAGGTTCTAGTCGGAATGCCCGAGAACTGGCATTGGACGAAAGATAGGTGGTGGTCAGTCGAAAAGCTTAGTAAGGTTCCAATCAAAGGACTTAAGTGTTGAGGTTGAATCCAGAAAGATCTAGTGGATAGACAATAAAGACTGAGCGGAGTCGGCTCATAATCGATCAGTAATAGTTGTAAAGCCCTGTAAGGCAAGTACTTCTGAACTTTTCTTCAAGATATGCTGCAAACATTTTCAAACTGTTTCATAATATGTCACTATTATTCAAAATAACTCATGTTTTAATATTGCAAGTGCTTTAAACTATTTAACCTTGAACCCTAATTTTTCTTGATCTTGAGCCATAAGCCTTATCCTTTGTAAACCATCCCTTTGTTGATTTTCAGATACCAAACCTCCCAAATATGATACTACTCCCCAAATCTATAACTACCAAACACCAAACCCTGGAAAAGAATTGTTTGAAAACACAGAAACTTTTATACTCCAATCATTCTTTATAACATCAAAGAACTATACCTTGAAAAAAATCATTACTGGTCAAATACCTGATCCTTTTACAAACTAAAAACCGTTTCTTATACATACCCTGATATACCCTTGTGATATTCATGAATCGCATTATGCTTTTATACCAATGCTTCATCGCTGTTGATTATGATCTTGCTTATTGAATTACATTGTTTATTACACTGAATTGTTTTAGAATTGGATAGTTTTCTTTATGTGGACCAGATTCGTGGTCAGACCAGATTCATGGTCAGACCAGATTCGTGGTCGAATTAGGCCAATGTGTGCCTTGGATCCGGTTCGTAGAGTAGAGCTGTGTGCTTCGCTCGGGGTTAGTGCGTGACTGATCAGCAGCCTAACCTTGTTTTTTTTAAAACTTAAAATGGATATCCAATTCTAATGATTAGCTAAAAAGAAACTTGATTCCTTTGAATCATCTCATTTGATCATTGTTTAACCTCGGTTATCGTTATTATGACTTGCTGAGCTAGTTAGCTCACTCTTGCGAATCTTTTTATTTATTTTACAGTTGAAAAGGATATGGATGATAGTGAAGTTCCTTAGTCCAAAGTACGGTCTACGGTTCTAGTTTGAGTTGGATCGAGCTAGCAGGAGCTTCATTCGGTAGAGAGATAGTAAGATTGTAAGAATAATTTTATTATCAGTTGTAAGTTAAATTAGTTGGGATTTGGTACGTTGTAATAAAAGTTAAGGTTGTGGCTTATTTTCATACTTTAACCTGTTGCGATCCGTGGTTATGTGAAGCAGGGTCATTGCAAATAATATTTCTTATACAGGTTTATATATTGTGTATGTGTTGTGGACCCCAAACTTCTGACCCGGGTTTGGAGGGCGCCACACCAGCGACGGCGCCGCCGTCGTTTCGTCGGAGAAAATGACCTGGAGTTAGCAAATTATAATTAGGCCCCTGAGTTTTGTAAACTCTTTTACTTTAGTCCCTGTGTTTTCAGAATTTTGCAAAAATCACATTTCTATTTTTATTATTTACAAATATGGTATTATCTTTTTATAATTATTTTCGGAAATTGTTTTTACTTATTTTAAATTTCAAAAATCAATTTTTAGAAATAAATCTTAATTATTTAGTTAATTATTTTTAGTTGATAATTAATTATTTAATTGGTTATTAATTAATTTTACTCGATTATTTGATTAGATTTAATTATTTATTTGGATTTAAAAATTCCGAAAAATAAATTCGAGCTTTACAAATATTATTTTAAATTATTGTCAAGGCTCGATAATTATTATTAAATTATTTTAAAGTCAGATTCGGGTGTTCGAACCCTATTATTTAATTATAAAATAATTCGGAGACACGTTTTAACTCCGAAAAATGTTCAAAAATTCGTAATAAATACTTGGAAAATCATATTGACCCCGAATCTTCTTTGAAAAAATATTTTGATCAAATATCTTGCGTGCTATGTGCTATGTGCTATCTGATTGATGTGTTATATGCCTCTGTGGTTATTTTTTTACTGTTTTAGTCATAACTTTCAATCCGTAAATCGGGTTTGGGTAAAACGAGGGGTAGATAAAAGCTTATGACATCTATGTGACGATTAGAATGATATGAGATTGAGTATTGATAGATAATTGTGATGCCTAGAAGAGTGAGTGAGGCATAGAAAAAGAAACCCAGTGATCCGTAAATAGAACTGAAGCGTAGAAAAAGAAGGCAGGTTATTGATGAATAGAAGCAAGGCATAGAAAAAGAAGGGAAGTGATTGAAAAGTAAAACTGTTAGATGAGTACAAGTAAAGTTGGAAATCATATGTGATAAGGCAAGTGTCCCTGAACTTTCTTGTAGTATAATTGCGAGTACTTTTGAACTCTTTCATTATATTGTAATTATTCCCAGTAGTTCCTATTCTATATTGCAAGTACTTTGAAGTACTTAACCCTAAACCCTAATTCTTATTGATCTTGAGCCGTAAGCCTAATTTCTTGTGAACCATTATTTGTTGAATTCTTGGATATGAACCACACATATCCGATACTACTCCATAAATACATATCTACTATGATGCCCTCCAAACCCGGGTCAGAAGTTTGGGGCTCACAACATACACCACAATATTTAAACCTGTACATAATGTATTATATGCATTGACCCTTCTTTACACAACCACGGATCGCAACAGGTTAAAGTATGAAAACAAGCCACAACCTTAACTTTTATTATATCGTACCAAAACCCAACTAGTTCAACTTACAATTTTTAATGATATCGTACTTACAATCTTACACCACTCATCTATAATATAAAGCTCCTGCTAGCTCGATCCAACTTAAACGGAAATCCTAGCTCGCACACTGGACATGGAATCCTCGTTACCAACACTTTCTTCTTCAACTGCTGAAAATATAAAAAATTTTACAAGAGTGAGATTACTAGCTCAGCAAGTAATAATAGCAGCAATAGAGGTTAAACAATTACCAATTGAAACAATTCAGAAGAATCAGGTTTCAGAATAAGAAATGATTAGAATTAGACATTCACTTTTCATTTAAAAAACCAAGGTTAGGCTGCTGATCAGTCACGCACTAACCCCGAGCAAGGCTCCCAGCTTTGCTCTATATACTGGATCCAAGACACTAATTGGCCTACTATGACCACGAATCTGGTCCGACCACGAATCTGGTCCGACCACGAATCTGGTCCACATTTATAAAACTATCCAATTCTAAAACAATTCAAAATGATAACCAATGTAATCAATAAGCTGAATCATAAACAACATTTATCTTGAAGTATATGGTGATTCACAATACCATATTGGTATTACAAGGCATTCAAAAAGATTGGCTTTCAATCAAGGAAAAAATCAGAAAGTAGAAGACCAAGGGTTCCAAGAATTGGTCTTCTGTTAAACAAGGAATAAGGGTTGGTATGTTAAGAAACTCAATATCAGAATCAGTATGTGGTAGATATGTATTTGTGGGGTAGTATCGTATGTGGGAATTCAACAATCAATGGTTTATGAAGAATAAGGCTTATGGCTCAAAATCAATAAGAATCAGGGTTCAAGGTTAAATAGTTTAAAGTGCTTGCAGTATAAAATAAGAGTTATTTGAATAATAGCGACATGTTATGAACCAGTTTGAAAATATTTGCAATATATCTTAAAGAAAGGTTCAGAAGTACTTGCCCTATCATCGACGATTTCCACTTTACTTGTACTCATCTAACAGTTTTACTTATCAACCACTTTTCTTCTCTTTCTATGCCTTGTTTCTATTTATCAATCATTTTCCTTCTCCTTCTACGCTTTGCTTATATTTATAGATCACTGGTTTCCTTTTCTATGCCAAACTGACTCTGCTAGGCATCACAAGTATCTATCAATACTCAATCTCATATCATTATAATCGTCAGATAGACGTCACAAGCTTTTACATACCCTTCGTTTTACCCAAATCCGACGTACGGATTAAAAGTTATGAATAGAACAGTCAAACCATAACCACATAGGCATATAACGCATCAATCAGTGAACACGTAGCACGTAACATATATGGTATTCGATCAAAATAATTTTTCAAAGAAGATTCGGGGTTAAAATAATTTTCATGGTATTTAATACGAATTTTTGAACATTTTTCGGAATAAAAATTGGACTCTGAATTATTTTATAATTAAATAATAGGGTTCGAATACCTGAATCTGACTTTAAAATAATTTTATAGTAATTATCGAGCCTTGAAAATAATTTTAAATAATATTTTAAAGCTCGAAACTATTTTTCGGAATTTTTAAATCAATTGTAAATAATTAAATCCAATTAAATAATCAATTAAAATTAATTAATAACTAATTAAATTAATTAATCAATTAATATTTAAATTAATTGACTAATTAAATATTTAATTATCAACTAAAATTAATTAATTAAATAATTAAGATTTATTTTTAAATAAAAAAATGATTTTCAGAATTAAAAATATTGATTTTTGGAATTTAAAATAAATATAAACATTTTCTGAAAATAATTATAAAAAGATAATACAATTTTTGTAAATAATAAAAACAGAAATCCAATTTTTGAATTTTCTGAAAAAGCCAGGGGCTGGTTTGTAAAAAGGAGGAAAGATCGATGGCTAAACTGAAGTTTGCCATTGTCTTCCCCAGTTTCTGCTCCGGTGGCCGGCTACCATTAACGGCGGCCACCAAGCTTTCCGGCAAGCTTAACAGTGAACCAAAACTCAGTCAAAAACACGGGAAAATCTTCTACAACCTTGCAGGAATTCATCTGCAATAATTAATCATTCAAACCATTGACGAATCGACTAGAAAAGCCAACGGAAAATTCGTCGCCGTTGAAGCCCGATTTTCCGGCGAGCTTCGATTAGAACAAACCGTGAATCGTTTGTTAACTTCGGATATACCAATCGATTTGCTTTTAAACGATCTACAACATGGTGCCATTAATTTCAACCAATAACCCTTAACAAAGAAATACCCAATTTTTAATTTAAAACATTCATATCAAGAACCCTAATTTTTATTTTCAAGAATCAAACCACCTTTTCTACATGTTATTGAACTCGGTTTTTGAAATATAATATACCAAATTGACCAGAAAAATATTATCTACACAATGGAATCATCAAATTATATCAACAACATCAAGAACAAATTTTCATAATTTAATCTATAATTAATTCAAATTAAATTGATTAAATAAGGAAAATACCTTGATTCCTGCATAAAAATGGATGATTGATTATGAAAGTACTTTTCGAGAGTTTCGTTTTGATATGTTGCACGCCCGAATCGGAGTTCGATAACGCCATCGTTCGTGCATTTGATTCTCAGGAACGTATCGGTTTCTAGGGTTTTTCTCTGTATATACTGTATTCACACTGGTTACAAATGAATAAATGAATAAAATGAAATAATAAATAAGCTATATATATTTTTGGAATATTGGTTCGTTTTGGATCGTTAAATTAGTTACTTAGCCGCTAAGTAACTGCAAAAACGATCCGATTTGATACTTGTATTGGATAATTATCCAAACCGGGCTTCTTATAAAACACTATATACGAGAATAACGTAATAATATCCCGTCTATCGAGAATACGGGGTTTGTTGATTCACCGAAATGATTATTGTATCGAAAATCTTGCGCCGGGCCGCACACGGGTCAAACCGTAATCCGAATCGAAAAAGTCAAAACACGGAAAATGTCTGAAATTACCAGATTAGGTTAGGAAGGAGTTTTTGGAAGAGTTTCGGGTTGTAAAAACGTAAAAATGGTTTAAGTCGGACGATTCCCGGCTTTATAAAATAATTTTGTAATTATTCAGAAAATAATTAATAAATTTCATTAATCAATATAAAATCATATAACAGTCCAAAAATTATCAGAAAAATACCGTAATTATCTATATTTTATTCTGGTCATAATAAAATTGACATACTTATACTTTATCATATATAAACATCCACATATCCATACCAATCATTAGATAATTTACCAAAAATCACATAATAATCATATAAAAATTATTTATTGATAAAAATAATTACACGCGATATCCCGGATGTTACATCCTTCCCCCCTTAAAAGGATTCTGTCCTCAGAATCACTCTAAGGATCAGACAGTGATGCCTTCAAGTATGTCACTCTCATTTTCTCGGGTTGATCTCTCAACCTTACAACTTTCATAAACTTTTACTAGCAGCATCAATCATTACCTAACAACCTCTCGCTAACCTCATATTCTATCTGTTGCTTATATAACTCAACTCAAGTCTCCATTTTATATATAATGGAGCTAAATTACTTTTCCTGAGTATACACGTATAAATACCGTATGAATCTACTAAACGTGTAGCGGTGAAGCCAACTTACTTGCACTTATCCTGACTATTTTACTGCCTCAAAAGGACCAACGTAATTCTTACTAATTATCTTTTCTTTACAATTCTAGTAATTCGTGCTCAGGAACCTTTGTAATAGCTACTGGTTATTGAGCCCCATTCCCACATATTTCTCTATTCAATTAACTTAGTTTATAATCGCTTCCAATCACATTCGAGTCTCTTTAATCGTTCTCTTAATCTTCTCGTCCATCTGCGAATGATATATTGAGACCATGGTGTATTCGATTTCTAACATTCTCGAAATTACTTCAGAGTTAAAAATTAACACGAAAATCTCGACTGGATATGACTAACGCACAAACTTATCACTATATCTTATTTTCCTTGAATCATAGTTGAGTATATCCGCCGAGCGAACATCTCTTACCAATTTGAAGAAAATACACTAACCTGGAGGTATCACCGGCATATTTTTTAACCCATATCATTATTTATTTTAATTCTAAGGAGTTCTCATACGAAACTGACCGCGATGCTTTCCTTGACGTCTAATCACATATAATGTTTATTCTTTCCTTATGCCTATACTATCAGAAAATTTTCTTTGATATCTATGTTCGTATCATACCTTCGGAGTAGCTTGAATCTCATGAGTTATCATTGTTCAACCAGATTCCTATCTTTATAGTTCCGTTTTACTTAATATCCGTTCATATAGGAGTAGTACATACAATTCTTGCTCGACATAATTTATCGTATTCTGAGTACTTCTGTCAAATTTCAAATCACACAATATTGACTATCTACAGTTAGTTTCTGGATCTGATGACGTATCATCATTTCTTTAAGCAGCAATTAACCCACTTATGGGATAAACCGTTTATTGCTTAATGAGAATGATCAGGTTTAAATAATCTATCACTAATAATACATTTAACGTTTCCCTTACTTTTGGTTCTCAGGTTACATCACCATGACGTTTTTTGGCGAAATATATCCATCTAGTCTTTGATATCCCGCCTTAACTCCTTGATACATATAACATATGCTAATATATCCTACCATTTCTCTCTTCATATCTGGCCACCAATAATTTTTTTTTCTAAATCTCTATACATATTGGAACTTCATGGATGGATCAAATGTCTTGAGTTGTAAGCTTCTTGTAAAGTTCCATCCTTCAATTCTGTCACTAGTGGAATCCTAAATTTTGAAACAAAATTTGGGAATGCCTTGATCATCTCTTTGAGTATATATATATATATATATATTCTCTAATGATAATATCTTGATCTATTATTTCCTCTTGACGTTTCTTTACCTTCTCTAGCAATTCTAGCTGAAAAGTCGTACTATACATCTTTGCATTGTTAGGTTTGCAAGCTCTGGCTTTAACTTTTGAAATTCCTTGTATAATTCTTCTGACACTGTCAACACGTTTGGTCTTTCCTTTCTGATTAATGCATCTGTTACTAAGTTTACTTTTCCTGGCATTTTATGAAATTTCTTTATCACCCTTTTGATTCCACTTCCTTTTTTTTATCTCCGCTCTTTATTCTTATAGCTTATTCAAAACCGAACTTTTGACATTAATACTCATTTTGTTGTCATATCAAATTAGATATTAATACGAACTTTGATGCTCACATCATCCCATTATGAAGTAAGCATCAATCATCTGCATTAACACCACTTTCGATATTTAACAACAACCTAAGTATCAACATCAATCAGAAACTGAATTAAAACTGTATCTCACACTTTATCCAAAACAGAAATACTTGATAAATCATTATTGTATGATTATCAGAAACAAGATGTCCTTTGATAAAACTTTGTTGTAGATGATAACATCCCCCTGACTGTCTAATGAAATCCATATTGGTGTAGTTATTCATTCCTACTTTATTTCATCTCCCTTCTTCCTTTTTTCTCGTTGCTTCATCTTAAATCTTTAGCTCTTGAAAATATTCTGCTCACTTGTGCATACGATTAACTTTTTATTTCTCTTGTCCATTATGAAGGCGTATTTATCCACGTAAAAACTCACACATTTGCAGAAATTTTCTGAATTCTACAAGCGTCCTTACTTCTCCCCAATTCCTCATTGTTTTGATTTCGGATTTGAAAGTCACATCAAAATTTAACTTAATCTAATTGGAATCGATCTCCATGTAACTGACCATTAATTGGTACAATTGGCCAACTAACTTACTTAATTGATCAATTGCACCAAGTGATGACTAGCTAAATGAAATCAAAGACCAATTATATATAGTCGAATTGGATGTCACAACCTCTTTCGAGAATCGAGATCACAATTAATTGGAGTATCAACATGAATATCTATAACACAGAGAAGTATACTTTTCCCTTTTTAAGAGTAGGGTACTTTCCGAAAAATTTGGGCAGCATCTCCTTTATATTATTGACTACCAGTCGGACTCAAGCCGATACCCACAATCAACCAAATAACCAACAATCAACCCTCAAATATACCAGTCCACTTTCACTTTCCAAACTCACCAATTCACCACCTCATGTCATATTAACCAGTATAATCCATGTCTCTAACTCAACTTAAGGTTATAGCAAACAGCTCATATTATATCATACATTTTTTTCCTCAAATTTTCTGATTATAACAAAATATCACTACGGAGTACAATTATAAATTATTCTAAAATTCTTCTAGTTCATGTTTTAATTCAGGCTCTCTACTTAACAATTCATCTATCCTTGGCAATATACACTTGTTCTTATTAATTAACTTGTTCAACTTCTGATAACCAACATCTGGTCTCAACCAACACTCTTAAAATCTTGCGAATGAGTACATTTGGTTTTAAAGCTTCACATCTTAAAAATTGTTGCAGTCAAACTGCCATACCTTCATCTTCCCTTATGTCTTTCCATATTGAACCTTCTTTGTCGTCCCTGCTACAAGCGTAAATTTTACCACAACTCATTTTCTTGAGTTGGGGAAAGCCCAACCATCCCTTGATGAACACACTTAAAGTTTATCCGTATCTAGAATTTCTTCGATCTTGAATCTTCATGATAAATATCTCCCACATGATTAAGGTATGCTTCATCTTCACAATGTATTACTTGATTATCTGGTTATTGTTAAGAATTTCTTCATTCGCCTTCATTATCCAATCGATCATTTGCCTCATCTGATACATGCAGCTTTACTTTCGTGTTTCTCTAGTTAATTTACCTCATATAGTTTGCTAATTACTCCAATTCATGCCAAAATCTCAGTCTCGAAATGTATCATGTATATAGATTTTCCGCCTTAAATTTAATATCCTCGCAGCAATCTCGTTATCGACATAATAATCTTCTCTGCACGTAAATGTCCATCATTATTGGCTGGCAATTATCCACATAATTCCATTTGCTGTACGGGTTCATTTTATTTCCTTTTAAGATATTCAAAGAACAGATCTTACCCAAGAAGAAATTTGGGTATCTAATTCTGATTGGAAACTTTTTGGCAAGGGATAAGAGTACAAGGAAGCAATCGGAGAAATTCATGAATCAACAAATCAGGATTTAAGAAGAATGAATGAATAATGATTTGAATAAGAATGAAAAAACCATATTAGTACTCAAGATAGCCAGTCTTTCATACCATATGGCGTATAACACATGATTAGGTGGCGTCCCACCAGACTCTTTGTCATTTTGACAAATCGTCACACCATAACACTGCTTGTCCCAATTAGAAAACACTATTTTGAAGAAGGAATGATTTGAAAGGGATTCAACAATCACCTTATAAAGCTGATCATGAAAGAAGTTCATACTTTACTCGATATTTATAAGAATGATAAAAAAAAGATTGATATCCTTGGTCGTCATCCACATTACATATGTTTACAGCTTCAACGCCTTTCCGATCAATAGATCCCATGCCGAGTCGTATATCAACTTGAGAAAGTTCTCAGAAATTCTTTCTTGAATCGATTGTTAAAATAATTTGTCATTTATTAGGTTTTTTATCTTTAGCATCACGCTTCCATATTCGTATACGATTTTATTTGCAATCGTACAAGATTTACACTCATAACTTCAAATTTCGCTTATGCTGCTAATCATTCAACTTGTCACCTCTTTTGCTAATAACGTTCTCCCTTTAGAAGGTCTAGAAATTTCCTTAATTTTCTTTGCTCGTGCTCAGATTCTCGTGAATCGACATATTCCTCATACTCTAATCATCTCAGAAATTGGATGAACAGTTTCTCCGTAATAGCGGTTCCACTTGACCTTCTAAACGAACCATACTAATTTCTAAAACAAGTAATCGTCTGGATAATATGAATCAAACAAGAAACTCAAGTAGTATTTGGATAACCAAGTTTTTAAAACTTATTTTGTTCCAAGGAATTTTAGAAAAAATTTGTGAAGAAAAATCTCTTTTGAAAACTGGTTTAAAATTTTGAAAATCATACACATGGTCGTCATTACTATATGAGTTGGTTGTCGTCCTTCTCAACTATCACAAGGAATCCAATTAGGGAAATAATCAGATAAGAGGCCATTCCTTTCCATATATCTGCTACCCCTTATTGGGTCCATTTTTCCTTCATTGGTCAACAAACTCCAGTTACCGTTGCACACTATCTTATTCGTAACTTCACTTCTAGTCTTCCATACTGGTAACATTCCCATCCTCATCTCTTACGGTTACTAAGTATAATAAATCTATCCAGTAATCATCAGATTTATTTTATAACACAGGATCGATTTATATCACATTACTTCTTTATGTATCATGTTTGATCATATCATCATCATATAATGTTAGGTCACACATACTGTAGAAGGGGGTTGAATACAGTGTTTACTACAATCAAATCGAATATAAGAACTCAAGTAACAAAACATAGATTTTATTTAACACAATAAACTCTGTTACAAAGAACTGTCCTCTCTCAGTGATGAATAAATTATCAGGAGAGCTGCTAGAGTTACAATAAATAATAAACTCGATTATAATAACACATATAATGTAAACCCTATGCCTGTGTTTATATACTACACAGTTACAAGATAATCTTCTAATTGATATCGAATATAATTCTGCTTCCTAATATATATCAATCAGTTATCTTTTCTTCCAAGTATTCTATTCTTCATAGAATTCTTCTTCATGCATATCTCTTCTTGTATTTGTCTTGATCTTCTTTCCTTTCAATCAGCCGCCTTCCTTATCTGAACGTCTTCTTAAGTCCTGATATTATCTCCTGATAACTTAAGTTCTGACAACTTAAGTTCTGATATCTTAAGTCCTGACTTCAGTATAAGTACTGGTTTCCAGTTAAGTACTGATTTGTCCTGTTAAGTAAGATCTGAAAACTAAACACAAATCTTATTACACATGACATCACAAATATATCTAACAATCTCCCCCAACTTGTAAATTAGCATAATATACAAGTTTAACAGATATTTGATGATGTCAAAAACATTAAGTACAAATGCATGAGAATTTGACTAGATAACTACAACTTACAGTCCTTATAGCTTTACCATCCTCAAGGTCTGATTTTAGCTTCAGTCTGTATACACTTCAGAATTTAAGCAGTTGTAGATCTTTGACTTGGCTTCAATTTCTGATCTCTTTGATGTCAGGAGTTGTTCTGAGATAGTTCTTCAACAAACATTTCTCAGCATATTCAAGTTCATTGATCATCCTCCTTTTAGCATTCTTCAATTCAACTATATCTTCACCAGTTTGAAAAATAGCAGCCCTGAGATCATTTATTTTAGCATTTCCTTATATCCTGATCTAGTCTGATGATATAGGCTTTATCAGACTCTGGATTGAATTCAAGTCCCTTAATACCAGAAAATATAGTGATAATTTTAGCAGTATTAGGCTTCATTTCAACAATTTCTCCACTATGAGATCTGTACTTGGGACAGTATGGGATGTCAGACTTTACAGAGTAAAGCTTCTTATGTCTCTGAATATTTGACTTTAAACACCCTACAGCACCATCTGTTGATCTATTTTTAACTTGAAGTAGAAATAGAACATGTTCCAGTTCTTCAAAATACTTCAATGAAATTGCATTCTCCCTGATATAAAATACCCTCCCATCTGTCATAAAGTATAACATGATGACTTCTTTCAAAACAGAATGGTAAACCATTTGTACAGATTCAAGTTGATTCAATCTCTCAGGAGTTGCTCCTACACCTGGTTCACTTAAGGAAGTTGGATCATTGGTAGTAGTTGCTTACTCTCTTCTCTTTAGAACTACCCAATCCAGATTTATCTCTTTCTTCCTTTCCTGTAACAACTCTTGCTTCAAAACCACTTGATATAGTCTTTAAAGGGTGAGTTTGATGAGATTTTGTGAATCCTGATAGTAGCATCTTTGTAGGTTTAACATGAGCAATGTCAGAGGTTTCCTTTTCCTTATCTTCTGATATAAAGTCAACTTGAGCTATATCAGAGGTTGCTTGCTTCACTGTCATATCATAACTTACTAAGTCTTGACTCTGAACAACTTGAGCCATGTCAGAGGTTGGTTGAGAAATCTTCTTTTTCATCAAGTAAGACTAACATCTTCATTAGATTTATCTTCCAGATCCATGACTGGCACATATACCTTTACAGGTTCACCAATTTTTTCTTTGCCCTTGGATCTTGGATCTACCTCCACTTGTGATTTGGCTTTGGTTGCCTCAGAAATTGTCCTTTCCTTAATCACAATACCCTTAGGTTTTGGAAGTTTCTTTTTAACAACAGAAGTCTAGCTTCTTCTTCCTTTAGACTTTCAAAGTCAATTCCAGGATTTTCTTTAAGAAATAATCTCTTTGAAATCTCTTCATCAAGTTCCAGATGTTCAGTAGAACTTATCCTTTTACCAGTATCAGAACTTATTCTTCTCCCAGTATCAGAACTTGTTCTTTGACTTTTGCTTGATGAGAAACCTTTGCCTTGACCATGACCTCTACCCATTCCAGAGTTTCCCTGGTCATCATTTCCATCTTTCTTACCCTTCAGTGCCTGAATAGATTTGCATTTGGACTTAATTACTTTCTCCCTCTTTTGGCATCAGCAGGTTAAAGAAGAGAGACAAGCAATTCCACTGAGGATTGGATCTCATTGAGTTGAGTTTGATGAGAAGCTTGATTCTTCAAAATTTCATCAATCTGAGCTTGCTGCTTCTCCTGAGTTTTTTCAATATACCCAATTTTGTCAAAGGCTGGCTTGAAAAACCTGTTCTTTTCCAATTTTATATTCATATCTTGCTGGATCAAAGATTCTTGAATTTTATTCACCTTGTCATGAGTTATGGAGTGTTGACCTTGAAGGTGCCTTGTACTCATTTCAGTAACTCTCAGCTGTGCCTTGAAATCATCATTTATCAGCATTTCATCAGCTTTGGCAAGGTGCTCAGCAATAATTTTTTTAGTAGGAACAAAACTAACTGAGTTCCATTCCTTATTCCACTCCTTTCCTCTAGGAGTTTCACTCCAAGGTACTGGTGCATCCTCCCTAAGAAACTTCTTGATCAAACCAGCTTTGCATGGAGCTTATTGAGGTGCATGTCCTGATGGACCAGCTGCATCAGCATCTACATTTTCAGCAGCTTCACCAGTAAGTTCAGCATTATCAGCATCAGAACTTACAGAGCCTGTAATATTAGCATCCTCTGATAAAATAACAGTATGTGAGGCTATAGAGGCTTCAACAACATCCTCTAAGTTCTGATCTGCATCAAAGTTCAGATCAACAGCCAAATATTGATGCCCACCTAAAATCTGATTCTCATCATCCAGATTCAGAATTGGTGTAGTTGGAATATCTTCATTGAAATCAGCATCTTGAATTGGTGTTGCTGGTGGAATGAGTTGAGTTGGTGGAGCTTCCAAGTACAGAACCTCAAGCAAAATCAAGTTATGAATATCAATTTCAGCACTTGTACCTGGGTCTTCAGTATGTACTGGATCAATTATTGGAGACACAGGAGGTGTAGACACTGTCTCTGGAATATCCTCTTGTTCTTGAATAGGAGACTTGTGAGCTGATTCAGCAGTGGGAAGTATTTCATGACTATAGGTTCTGTTGGGATCAGAGATTCCTGACCCCCTTCCTTAGCTGCCGCTTCCAGAGTGTCTTCAGAGTGTGATGATACACTTACAGCCCTCCTGGCTCTTTGCTTCTTAAGTCTCTTTGCAGAATTAGAGACTTTGGGAGATTCATCATCAGTATTTAGCTTTCTAAGCCTTTTGAGGGGCCTAGAACTCCCAGTTTCAGTATCTTTCTGAGAAGAGATCTTCTCAGCTTCTACAATAACAGGTTCTGATATAGGAACCTGTTCCTCATTGTCTGACTGATCTCTCAGAATAATTCTCCTTCTCTTCTGTTGAGTCTGAGGTACTATCTTAGTCCTCTTGGGTTTGGAAGATGAAGGCTTCACAGGATGTGCTGATGGTTGGGATGACTGTGATGGTTTGAAATATGTCCTGATGGAGGGTTGAATTGGTTGAGGTTGAAAAGTTTGAGGTTGGTGAGAGATGGTAGGTTCTGATGGATGTTGAGTTGGTTGTGATGTGTTAGTGGGTTGAACATCAGGGTAAACAGATGTGTATGTTTGTGGATCAACATTTACAAAGATCTGTTTTACTAACTGAGGAATCTGTAAGGGTCTCTGTACTTGTTTCTTAATGTCAGCATTTTACAAATCATTAAAAGCCCTTTTTGCAAGCTTAAAGGGTGGAATTAAATCACTGGCAGGTTGCGGTTCATCAGCACAACAGAAAGTATATAAAAGCTGACAGAGTCTAGCAAAGTATACTACATTCCTATCCTCTGTCATCCTATCTCCCTATGAAACCTAACACAATCACTTGTAAAATCAAAATGAGTTTGATGAATAAGGGTATACCCGATTTTCTGACTCATGATGGGAATAGCATCAAAGTTGGAGCATTTATTGGTGAATGTCTTAGTGATACAATCAAAGAAAAAAATCCATTCCTTTCTGATATTTGCTCTTTTCAGTTGACCCAGCTTTCCCAAACTTTTCTCATAGCCCAAACTGGCCATGAGCTGCTGTAAGACAGGATCCTCCACTGTTGAGAATATGCAACCATCATGTAAGTGGAGACCTTTACGAACTGATCCAGGATTAACCACATGCTCGACATCTCCTGATGTGAAAATAATGCTTGGAGTACCAGTAGCACCACCATCATCAAAAAGTCCAGTTCTCCAAAATGTCAGCACTTGTTGGCTTGAAATAGTTTGAGGTTGGGTTAAGGCATACCCAATCTCACTATAAGCTAATAAATCTTGCACAAAGTGCAGATCTGATGGAGCTTTAACCTTATTCAAGATTGCAGCATAGTTATTTGGTACAAACTTGGCTCCATCAACAATTATATCTTTGGGCGCCATCAGAAGTAAGTGAGAAGTTAGAGTGCCTGTAAGGTGTTTGAGAAAATGTCTGTAAAGAAAACTGTCAGAAAATGTGAGAGAGAATAAGAAAAGAGAGAGAGTAGAATAAAAATGAAAATAATAGATTTAAAAATCTTTTATCTCTTTTACTTAGACACCCCACGTGACAACATTTAATAAGAAGTGGAACAGACCTTTACACATGTCAGGCATGCAGCAGTTAAGGCAAAAGTTAATGGGCACGATAAATAAGTAATAATTATATTGCACGTTCAGTTTTTAAAAAAAAAACTGTTCCCACTAAACAAATGATTATTACTGCTTTAACTCTCATAAACCAATATTCTGAGAAAATATGGTCGTTCAAGTAATGACCAAAAATAAACCAAGTAAATAAATATTGCCACATCAGCATCAGAACTTGATTAATATTAGGATTTAAAAGTCATCAGAATATGGCTCCTTAACTCGAAAAGTGAATGTTTATTCCTGTTATTCTTCACACAAATACTGATATGGGTACATCAGAACTTAATCATCACAACTTCCATCAGAACTTGTCTTCAGAATTTATGCAACTAACACTTAAACTGTTCATCTAATATAACACTTATCACCACAATAATTTTCATCATTCATATGGAGTGTATATATGTGCAAAAAGCTAAATATCAGATAAAGAGTAAAGTCTGATTCACTTCAGTACATCTTAGAAATAAGGCATAACTAAGAACTTTGCTCAAAATCTGTCATTATTTTGAAGTCTACTATAGAATGAGTTCATGCATGAGTCCACCTCAACTGTTTTGTGCTCATTTTATGCATCTTTTGAAATTCCTTTTTACAGTGGCTTCTCAGTGTAAGTGAGTGACAACTGCTTATCAGAATTTATGCTATTATCAGAGTATTTCTCCAGTAATCAGAGAATGTGAAAAGTCACCAAGAAAATTTTATTTTGCTTTTCTAATGCATATTACTTAATACCAACAATGCACTTGGATCTTCCCTTCCACATATATTTTTCTCTAGATCTCAAAGGAGTACCTGATATTTATTACTTTTCTTTTTCTTTTGATAAGTGAGGCTTATCAGCATTTAATACATCCATCAGATTTACGAACATCAGAACTTAACAGATAAGAAGCACTATTCTAGTTTTTGACTTAGTAATAAGATACACAAAGTAAACTTTAACCAAGCTCAATATCAGAATTTGCTTGTGTTAAAAGATTTCCACATAAACAATTACTTCAAACATGGGATTATTAGTATATTAAAGACTACTAGGTCAACATCTAGCACAGTTATCCTCATTGGATTGAATAGTCACAGAAACATTCATATCACTATCAGAGTTTTGAAATTCACATCAGACAATAATCAGCACTTAGAAAATTTCAATTTAAGCACAGAATACACAAAGATAATAATATCTGTAAATACTGATCATAAAGTTTGATGTATCAAAACATAAACTAAGCAGATTTAGAGAAAGAACCTGAAACCATTCCAAGTTCATTTACCAATCTTGTAAAGGTAGCTTCACATAGTGGTTTTGTGAAGATATCTGCTAGTTGTTGATCTGTTGGAACAAAATGCAATTCCACTGTACCTTCATCCACATGTTCCCTTATGAAGTGGTGCTTAATGCTGATGTGCTTTGTCATTGAGTGTTGAACTGGATTACCTGTCATAGCAATATCACTTTGATTATCACAGTAAATAGGGATTTTAGAATATGTTAACCCATAATCCAGTAACTGATTCTTCATCCAAAGAATTTGTACACAACAGCTTCCTGCAGCAATGTATTCAGCTTCTGTAGTTAATATGGAAATTGACTTTTGTTTCTTGCTAAACCAAGAAACCAATCTGCCTCCAAGAAATTGGCAGCTTCCACTTGTGCTTTTCCTGTCAATTTTGCATCATGCAAAATCTGCATCTGAGTAACCTATTTATTTAAAGTCTGATTCTCTAGGATACCACAATCCCAGATCAGCTGTACCCTTAAGGTACTTGAAAATTCTTTTCACAGCTGTTAAGTGAGGTTCTCTTAGATCTACTTGAAATCTTGCACAAAGACAGGTATCATACATGATATCAGGTCTACTTGCAATTAGATAGAGTAATGATCCAATCATACCTCTGTAATCAGTAATATCTACTGAATGTACCAGTGTCTTTATCCAATTTTGTTGTAGTGGCCATAGGAGTGGATGCTCTTGAGCAATCTTGCATTCCAAATTTCTTCAACAAATTTCTGGTGTACTTAGATTGACAAATAAAAGTTCCTTCTTCATTCTGCTTGACTTGAAATAGCTAAGTTCTCCCATCATACTCATTTGATATCTTGACTGCATTAGCTTGGCAAACCTTTTACAAAGTCTGTCATTTGTAGAACCAAAAATGATATCATCATCATATATCTGCACCAAAAGTAAGTCCTTTCCATGGTTGAGATAAAACAATGTTTTGTCAATAGTCCCTCTGTTAAATCCACTTTCCATAAGAAACTGAGCTAATGTCTCATACCATGCTCTTGGAGCTTGCTTAAGGCCATAAAGTGCTTTATCAAGTCTGTAGACATGATTAGGAAATTTTGAATCTACAAAACCTGGAGGTTGTTCAACATATACTTCTTCTTCTAATTCTCCATTAAGAAAAGCACTTTTTACATCCATTTGAAAGACTGTAAACTTTTTGTGAGCAGCAGAAGCCAAAAATATCCTTATGGCTTCCAATCTAGCAACTGGTGCAAATGTTTCATCATAATCAATTCCCTCCTGTTGAGAATATCCTTTTGCAACCAACCTTGCTTTATTCCTTGTAATTATGCCATCACTATCAGTTTTGTTTCTGAACACCCACTTTGTACCAACAACAGATCTGTTCTTTGGTCTTGGCACTAGGGTCCAGACTTTATTTCTTTCAAATTCATTTAACTCTTCCTGCATTGCTTGCACCCAATCAGCATCTTGAAGAGCTTCTTCCACTTTCTTTGGTTCAGTCTGAGAAAGAAAAGAGTGATAGAGACATTCATTTGATGATGGTGTTCTAGTTCTTATACCTGCTTCAGGATCTCCAATAATCAAGTCAGGTGTATGTGCTTTAGTCCAATTCCTTGTAGATGGAAGGTTATCTCTAGAACTGATTGCTCCCCCATGATCCATGATGTCTCCATCAACATTGTCTGATGATCCCCCTGAAATTATGCTCTCTGAGTTGGATCCTTCAGTATTTGAGTTTCCAGAATTATCAAAACTTGAGTTTCCAGAATTATCAGAACTTGGCTCATCAGAACTTGATGAATCAGAACTTGAAGAGCCTGTTCTAGATTTTGATGCTTCTTGAGATGTAGTTGGATCTTCTATATGCCCCCCCTGCACAGGTGCATTTTCCTTTTGTATAGTCACCACAGTTTCAATAACATCAGATTTTAATCAATCAGAGTTTGCAATATCAGGATTTAGACTGTCAGGATTTAGACTATCAGGATTTACAGAATCAGAATTTAAAACTTCATTCTCAAATCTCAGCTGATCATGATCATTGAAATCTTCAAGTCCAGTAATCTTCTTATCATCAAAAGAGACATTGATAGATTCCATGACAACCCTTGTTCTTAAATTATAGACTCTGAAGGATTTTGTGGAAAGCGGATATCCAACAAAAATTCCTTCATCAGCTTTTAGATCAAATTTGGATAGCTATTCAGGATGAGTCTTAAGAACAAAACACTTGCATCCAAATACATGAAAATACTTCAGATTTGGCTTCTTTTACTTCACCATCTCATATGGTGTCTTTCCATGCTTGTTGATAAGTGTTGCATTCTGAGTAAAACAAGCAGTCTGCACAGCTTCAGCCCAAAAGTAGGTTGGTAACTTTGTTTCATCAAGCATAGTTCGTGCAGCTTCAATAAGAGTTCTATTTTTTCTTTCAACAACTCCATCTTTCTGTGGAGTTCCAGGAGTAGAAAATTCCTGCTTAATTCCATGGTCTTTGCAGAACTCTTCCATAATCAAATTCTTGAACTCAATGCCATTATCACTTCTTATGATTTTCACAGAGTCTTTCACCAATTTATCCAGTTGTTTGACATGATCAATCAAGAAAGATGAAGTTTTACTTTTTTTGTGCAAGAAATACACCCATGTGTATCTGGTTAACTCATTCACTATGACCATAGCATATTTCTTCTTTGCAATAGACATGACATTCATTGGACCAAATAGATCAACATGTAGTAGGTGATAAGGCTCAAGAATTGAAGATTCAGTCTTGCTCTTGAATGAAGATTTTCTTTGTTTTGCCTTTTGACAGGAATCACAAAGGCCATCAGAAGCAAATACTGATTTTGGAAGTCCTCTCACAAGATCTTTCTTGACGAGTTCATTTATATTGTTGAAATTTAAATGAGAGAGTTTCTTGTGCCAATTCCAGCTTTCTTCAATTCATGCTCTACTTAACAGACAGATTGCAGAACCATCAGTACTTGTTGAAAGCTTGGCTTCATAAATGTTACCATGCCTGTATCCTTTCAGAACAACTTTGCCTGTAGATTTGCTTACAACTTCACAGTGTTCTTCAAAGAAATCCACATGATAACCTCTGTCACAGATTTGACTAACACTCATCAAATTGTGTTTATGTCCTGAGACTAGAGCTACTTTTTCAATGATGACATTCCCAAGATTGATATTTCCATATCCCAGAGTTTTTCCCATATTGCCATCTCCATAAGAAACACCTGGGCCAGCTTTCTCCACAAAGTCTGATAGCAGGGCTTTATTTCCAGTCATATGTCCTGAACATCCACTGTCCAGAACTAGGATATTTTTCATGTTACCCTGCAATCACAAAGACCAGTAATGATTAGTTTAAGGACCCAGACTTTCTTGGATCCTTTGGCCTTATTAAGTTTGTTAACATTTGCAGCGGATTTAGCATCAGAATTTATGTTAACAGTTTTCTTATCAGAATTTGCAATATCAAACTTTGCATCAGAACTTACACTAGAAGGAATAATGCTAACTTTCTTTAAAGAAGGTTTTATTTGATAATAATCATAGTAAAAACTATGATATTCCTTACAAGTATAAATGGAATGCCATAAACTACCACTAATGAAAACAAGGATTTTGTGGCCTATATCTAACAAACTGACTCTTAACTCTTGATTTTGAAGGTAAGGAGTTTATGTTCTTATTCTTCCTGCAAAAAGAAGCCAGATGGTTAGAATTTCCACAGTTATAACATTTATTTCTAGGAGCATTAGGAACAGGCTTATAATCATTACTTTTATTCATACCTTCCTTTCCATTCCTATTTTTCCTAGGTGGTTTTACCTTGTTTACATCCTTAACATCTTTCAGCTTATGCTTAAGTTGCTTCTTTGTCATTAAGCCTATGTTAACTTTAGTTGGCTTATCCTGTTTTGGTTTGTCAGAAGTTAATTTCTCTTTAACTTCTGATTTATCAATATCAAACTTTACAGCTACAAACTTAACAGGATTTACCTTTGGCTTTTGTTTAACAACTATAGGCTCAATTTCTACAGTTCTTTTATCATTCTTATCATCTCCATAACCTAAGCCCTCTTTCCAATTTCCACTACTTAACAAATTCTGAGTTGTTCAGCCAGAGTTAGTCCAAGTCCTGATAATCTCTCTTTCCTTTTCTAACTCAGTGTTTAGAAATTCATTCATTATAAGCACTTCATCTCTAACATAGAAAGCATCATCTCTATCTTTCTGAGTTTAATGGAACATAACTAACTCTTATTCTAAATATTCATTCCTCTTTTTATAAGCAAAATTTTCAGATGTTAATCTTTCACATGTTAAAGTTTGATCTCTATAACTAATAAACATGGTTTTAAGATATCTTCTCAACTCAGTAATATCATCAGTATGAAAAGCATAAGTTGTTTGAGGTACCTTTAACTCAGCAGCTTCAGAGCTGCTATCAGCATTTTCCATCAAGGCATAGTTCACCTCACTTTCAGAATCTGAAGTGTCTGTCCAACTTTTCTTCTTTGTGACAAGAGCATTTCCTTTATCATTCTTCACTTTCTTGCAATCAGGAGATATGTGGCCTTTCTCACCACAGTTGTAGCATTTGACATTTGAGTAATCTCCTCTGTCAGACTTTCCTCCTTTGCCTTCAGATTTTCTGAACCCTTTCTTATCAGAACTTGCACCTTTCCTGGAAAACTTCTTTCCCCTTCTGAATTTCCTATATGTAATCTTTGTGATTCTCTTCACCATAAGAGCACACAGCTTCAGCATCTCTTCATCAGGGTCCATCTCATATACACTTTCAGTTTCTGAATCCTCATCACTATCAGAACTTGATGACTCAGTATCAGACCTTGTGATGAGAGCCTTTCCTTTGCTTTTCTTTGAGACAACCACTTTAGGGGATTCCTCCTCAGCCTTAAGAGCAACTATCCTTGACTTCCTCCCTTGCCTCTTGCTTCTTTGATCCATCTCAAGTTCATAAGTCTTGAGCATACCATAAATTTCATCAAGAGTAGTTCCATCAAGAGCATAGTTGTCTCTTATAGTTGTGACCTTCAAATCCCAACTTTCAGGAAGAGCTAAAAGGAATTTAAGATTAGTATCTTCAAGATCATATTCCTTATCCACCAGTGACAGATCATTCAAGAGTTTGACAAATCTATCATATAAACCAATTAATGACTCATCAGGTTTTGAGTCAAAGTGCTCATACTCTTGAGTGAGTATAGTCCTCCTGTTCTTCTTAATTGAATTAGTTCCCTAACATCTTGTCTCCAAAGCATCCCATATCTCCTTTGCAATCTTGCAGTTAATTACCCTGTTTGACATGACATTATCAATGGCACTGTGCAGCAAATGTCTTACCTTTGCATCCTTTGCAATAGATGAGATATCCTCAGTTGTATATTCACTTTTGTCCTTTGGTACAGTCTATGCTGGCTGATCTAGCAACTACAACAGAGAGCTTGGTTCGCTTATATGGTCCTTCATTAATTTTGTCAAGGTATTCTGGATCTGTAGCTTCCAGAAACATAGACATCCTCACCTTCCATATGGAATACTCAGAAGGTTTCAGTATGGGAACCCTAAAAGTCTCATATCGATTATGGATTTGAGTCTTTGGAGTTTCTTCAGTTTTGGTGGGCTTGATTGGAGTTTGTGCTTCTTCAGACATGATTGTTTTTGGATCTTTACTGTATGTATGTTAACAGATTGCTCTGATACCACTTGTTAAGTCACACACACTGTAGAAGGGGGTTGAATATAGTGTTTACTAAAATCAAATCGAATATAAGAACTCAAGTAACAAAACACAGATTTTATTTAACACAATAAACTCTGTTACAAAGAACTGTCCTCTCTCAGTGATGAACAAATTATCACTGAGAGCTGCTAGAGTTACAATAAAAAATAAACTCGATTATGATAACACATATAGTGTAAACCCTATGCCTGTGTTTATATACTACACAATTACAAGATAATCTTCTAATTGATATCGAATATAATTATGCTTCCTAATATATATCAATCAGTTATCTTTTCTTCCAAGTATTCTATTCTTCATAGAATTCTTCTTCATGCATATCTCTTCTTGTATTTGTCTTGATCTTCTTTCCTTTCAATCAGCCGCCTTCCTTATCTGAACGTCTTCTTAAGTCCTGATATTATCTCCTGATAAATATCTCCTGATAAATTAAGTTTTGACAACTTAAGTACTGATATCTTAAGTCCGGACTTCAGTATAAGTACTGATTTCCAGTTAAGTATTGATTTGTCCTGTTAAGTAAGATCTGAAAACTAAACACAAATCATATTAGACATGACATCATAAATATATCTAACATATAATTTCCAGAAAGCTCTCGATTTCCAAACCTCTCAAATTTCTTTAAAGATCCATCTAGCTCACTTCACAAGATAATTGTGGGTAGAATACTCATTAGTAGCCCCATATAACCTGGTAGCAGCCATTTTTTGGCATACACGAATCTTCTCTCTAGGTTTCTTCTCACTCTTCTTAATACCTCGTATACTCACCATATACAGTAACTCTCGAATCCATCCTCGTAGATGTTATTACTTCATAAGACGGGTTTTAAACGGATGTTATAGAACAGAATGTAGAGTAGACAGAAAGATGTGCACACAATTGAATATCCGGTAGAACTAGAATCAGCGTGTGGGGAAAAATTCTCGAATAAATAGCCTCACATCAGGGGATGAGATAATAATATGAAAAGGTGCAACCGTCGTAACATGAGGTGACATGGCGAATATCGGTAGACGAGCAAGGCGTGAATCAGATGATAGCCTTCCGAATGAAGGCTCCGAATGATCAGATGATCCAGGGATAAAAGAATCTTCCATTGCCGCCATCTGAAAATCGTATCCCTAGATAAGGATGTCAAATTTCATCACGAATCCTACTAAAACCTACTATTTGATCGCACTTAACCTCTCGACGTTTTATCTTTTTATTTCCTAATCCTAATCCTAACCCTCTATTCATTCCCGACAATCTAGGCTTGTTTCAGTGACTTATAACATGTGGCTCTGATACCAACCTGTGATGCCCTCCAAACCCGTGTCAGAAGTTTGGGACTCACAACACACACCACAATATTTAAACCTGTACTTAAAGTATTATATGCATTGACCCTTCTTTACACAACCACGGATCACAACAGGTTAAAGTATGAAAACAAGCCACAACCTTAACTTTTATTACATCGTACCAAAACCCAACTAGTTCAACTTACAATTTTTAATGATATCGTACTTACAATCTTACACCACTCATCTATAATATAAAGCTCCTGCTAGCTCGATCCAACTTAAACGGAAGTCCTAGCTCGCACACTGGACAGGGAATCCTCGTTACCAATACTTTCTTCTTCAACTGTTGAAAACATAAAAAATTTTGTAAGAGTGAGCTTACTAGCTCAGCAAGTAATAATAGCAGCAATGGAGGTTAAACAATTACCAATTGAAACGATTCAGAAGAATCAGGTTTCTGAATAAGAAATTATTAGAATTGGACATTCACTTTTCATTTTAAAAACCAAGGTTAGGCTGCTGATCAGTCACACACTAACCCCGAGCAAGGCTCCCAGCTTTGCTCTATATACTGGATCCAAGGCACTCATTGGCCTACTATGACCACGAATCTGGTCCGACCATAAATCTGGTCCACATTTATAAAACTATCCAATTCTAAAACAATTCAAAATGATAATCAATGTAATCAATAAGCTGAATCATAAACAACATTTATCTTGAAGCATAGGATGATTCACAATACCATGTGGGTATAACAAGGCAATCAAAAAGATTGGCTTTCAATCAAGGAAAGAATCAGAAAGTAGAAGACCAAGGGTTCAAGGGTTCTAAGAATTGGTCTTCTGTTAAACAAGGAATAAGGGTTGGTATGTTAAGAAACTCAATATCAGAATCAGTATGTGGTAGATATGTATTTGTGGGGTAGTATCGTATGTGTTTGGATCGTATGTGGGAATTCAACAATCAATGGTTTATGAAGAATAAGGCTTATGGCTCAAGATCAATAAGAATCAGGGTTCAAGGTTAAATAGTTTAAAGTGCTTGCAGTATAAAACATGAGTTACTTGAATAATAACGACATGTTATGAAACAGTTCGAAAATATTTGCAATATATCTTAAAGAAAGGTTCAGAAGTAGTTGCCTTATCATCGACGATTTCCACTTTACTTGTACTCATCTAACAGTTTTACTCATCAACCACTTTTCTTCTCTTTCTATGCCTTGCTTCTATTTATCAATCACTTTCCTTCTCCTCCTATGCTTTGCTTATATTTATAGATCACTAGTTTCCTTTTCTATGCCTCGCTGACTCTGCCAGGAATCATAAGTATCTATCAATACTCAATCTCATATCATTATAATCGTCACATAGACGTCACAAGCTTTTACCCACCCTTCGTTTTACCCAAATCCGACGTACGGATTGAAAGTTATGAATAGAACAGTCAAATCATAACCACATATGCATATAACGCATCAATCAGTGAACACATAGCACGTAACACATATGGTATTCGATCAAAATAAATTGTCAAAGAAGATTCGGGGTTAAAATAATTTTCCAGGTATTTAATACGAATTTTTGAACATTTTTCGGAATAAAAATTAGACTCTGAATCATTTTATAATTAAATAACAGGGTTCGAATACCTGAATCTGACTTTAAAATAATTTTATAGTAATTATCGAGCCTTGAAAATAATTTTAAATAATATTTTAAAGCTCGAAACTATTTTTCGGAATTTTTAAATCAATTGTAAATAATTAAATCCAATTAAATAATTAATTAAAATTAATTAATAACTAATTAAATTAATTAATCAATTAATATTTAAATTAATTAAATAATTAAATAATTAATTATCAACTAAAATTAATTAATTAAATAATTAAGATTTATTTTTAAATAAAAATAATGATTTTCAGAATTAAAATATTGATTTTTGGAATTTAAAATAAATATAAACATTTTCTGAAAATAATTATAAAAAGATAATACATTTTTTGTAAATAATAAAAACAGAAATCCAATTTTTGAATTTTCTGAAAAAGCCAGGGGCTGGTTTGTAAAAAGGAGGAAAGATCCATGGCTAAACTGAAGTTTGCCATCGTCTTCCCCAGTTTCTGCTCCGCTGGCCGGTCGCCATTAATGGCGGCCACCAAGCATTCCGGCAAGCTTAACAGTGAACCAAAACTCAGTCAAAAACACGGGAAAATCTTCTACAACCTTGCAGGAATTCATCTGCAACAATTAATCATTAAAACAATTGACGAATCGACTGGAAAAGCCAACGGAAAATTCGCCGCCTTTGAAGCCCGATTTTCCGGCGAGCTTCGATTAGAACAAAGCGTGAATCGTTTGTTAACTTCAGATTTACCAATCGATTTGCTTTTAAACAATCTACAACATGGTGCCATTAATTTCAACCAATAACCCTTAACAAAGAAATACCCAATTTTCAATTTAGAACATTCATATCAAGAACCCTAATTTTTATTTTCAAGAATCAAACCACCTTTTCTACGTGTTATTGAACTCGGTTTTTGACATATAATATACCAAATTGACCAGAAAAATATTATCTACACGATGGAATCATCAAATCATATCAACAACATCAAGAACAAATTTTCATAATTTAATATATAATTAATTCAAAATAAATTAATTAAATAAGGAAAATACCTTGATTCCTGCATAAAAATGGATGATTGATTATGAAAGTACTTTTCGAGAGCTTCGTTTTGATATGTTGCACGCCCGAGTCGGAGTTCGATAACGCCTTCGTTCATGCGTTTGATTCTCATGAACGTATCGGTTTCTAGGGTTTTTCTCTGTATTTACTGTATTCGCACTGGTTGTAAATGAATAAACGAATAAAATGAAATAATAAATAAGCTATATATATTTTGGAATATTGGTTCATTTTGGATCATTTTGGATCGTTAAATTAGTTACTTAGCCGCTAAATAACTGCAAAAACGATCCGATTTGATACTTGTATTGGATAATTATCCAAACCGGGCTTCTTATAAAACACTATATACGAGAATAACGTAATAATATCCCGTATTTCGAGAATACGGGGTTTGTTGATTCACCGAAATGATTATCGTATCGAAAATTTTGCGTCGGGCCGCGCACGGGTCAAACCGTAATCCAAATCGAAAAAGTCAAAACACGGAAAATGTCTGGAATTACTAGATTAGGTTAGGAAGGAGTTTTTGGAAGAGTTTCGGGTTGTAAAAACGTAAAAACGGTTTAAGTCGGATGATTCCCGGCTTTATAAAATAATTTTGTAATTATTCAGAAAATAATTAATAAATTCATTAATCAATATAAAATCATATAACAGTCCAAAAATTACCAAAAAAATACTGTAATTATCTATATTTTATTCTGGTCATAATAAAATTAACATACTTATACTTTATCACATATAAGCATCCACATATCCATACCAATCATCAGATAATTTACCAAAAATCATATAATAATCATATAAAAATTATTTATTGATAAAAATAATTACATACGATATCCCAGATGTTACATCTACGACATATAATTCTTGATATAAGGTTTCTTAACCTACAAACCTTTATGCCTTGTATAACAGAAGACCATTTCTTGTAACCTTTGAACCCTTGGTCTTCTACATTCTGATTCTTTCCTTGGATTAAAAGTCAATCTTCCTGTTTACCTTGTTATACCATCATGGTGTTGTGAATCACCTTATGCTTCAAGATAAATGTTGTTTATGATTCAATTTATTGAATTACATTGTTTATCATGTTATTATTATAGAATTGGATTGTTTTTAAATATGGACCAGATTCGTGGTCATAATAGGCCAATGCGTGCCTTGGATCCAGTATATAGAGCAAAGCTGGGAGCCTTGCTCGGGGTTAGTGTGTGACTGATCATCAGCCTAACCTTGGTTTTAAAAATGAAAATAGAATATCCAATTCTATTCGTTGCTTATCCAGAAACTGGATTCTTATGAATCATTTTAACTGATCATTGTTGAACCTCAGTTATTGCTATTATGACTTACTGAGCTAGTTAGCTCACTCTTGCAAATCTGTTTATGTTATTTTACAGTTTAAAAGAAAATTGTTGGTAACGAGGATTCCCAGTCCAGTGTGCAAGCTAGGATTCCAGGATAAGATGAACCGAGTTAGAAGGAGCTTTATAATGTAGATGAGTTATGTAAGATTGTAAGAATGATATCATTATCAGTTGTAAGCGGAACTAGTTGGGATTTGGTACGATGTAATAAAAGTTAAGGTTGTGGCTTGTTTTCATACTTTAACCTGTTGTGATCCATAGTTATGGTAAGTAGGGTCTTTACATATATTACATTCATAATCAGGTATATATATTGTGTGTTTGTGTACCTCAAACTTCTGACCCGGGTTTGGAGGGCGTCATAGGTTTGGTATCAGAACTACAGGTTATAAGTCACTGAAACAAGCCTAGATATGGGTAGAGGGTTAAGATTAGTATTAGAAAATAAAGAAATAGAATGCCGAGAGATTGAGTGTGACTAAATAGTAGGTTTTAGTTTGATTTATGACGAGATTCGAGATTCTTATCTAGCGACGCGATTGTCAGATAGCCGCGATGGCAGATTCTTTTATCCCAGGATCGTCTGATCATTCAGAGCCTTCAGTCGGAGGACCATCATTTGATTCACACCCTGCTCTTCCACTGGTGTTAGCTATATCACCTCTTGTTGCGACGGTTGCACCTTTTCAAGCTATTATCCCATCCCCTGATGCAAGACTACCTATTCGAGAATCCCCCATATGCTGATTCTGGTTCTACCGAATATTCAGCTGTGAGCGCATCTATTCTGTTTACCCTACGCCTTGTTCAATACCATCAGTTTAAAACCCGTCTTATGAAGTATCAGCACCTATGTGGATGGATTCGAGAGCTATAACATGGTGAGTACACGAGTTATTAAGAAAGTTGAGAAGGAACCTAGAGAGAGGATTTAGGTATTCCGAAGGATAGCTGCTACCATGTTATATGGAGCTACTAGTGAGTATGCCACCCATGATTATCTTGTGGAGTGAGCTAGATGGATTTTAAGGGAGTTTGAGAATTTTGGAGATCGAGAGTTTTTTCTGGAAGTAGATGATGATGTTATGACCAAACATGATGCGTAAAGTAGTAATTTGATGTGATATTAGCCGATCTTGTTTTATAAAATAGATTTGATAGACCTATTATAATTAGTAATCGTAATAGATAGTAATGGGAGTGTTACCGGTATGAAAGACTAGAATTGAAATTATGAATAAGATAATATGCAACGGTAACTGAAATTTTTGTCAACCAATAAAGGAAAAATGGACCCAATAAAGGGTAGAAGATATATGGAAATGAATGAGCTCTTATTTGAGTGTTTCCCTAATTCGATACTTTGTAATGGTTGAGAAGGACGACAACCAACTCATATAGTAATGACGACCAGGTGTATGATTTTTAAAATTTTAAACAGTTTTCAAAAGAGATTTTCTTAACAAATTTTTTTCTAAAAAGTCCTTTAAACAAAACAAGTTTTAAAAAAACTTGGTTGTCAAACTACTACTTGAGTTTCTTGTTTGTTATAAGATTCAGATTATCTAAAAGAATACTTGTTCTAGAAGTTAGTATGGTTCATTTAGAAGGCCAACTTGACCCGCTATTATGGAGAAGATTTGATTGTTCCTAGCAGAAGAATGCAAATATTGTACCCGCTTTATTGATTGAGCTCAGACAGGAGGACATCCGCACTGACGCAATTTACTATCGGGTTATGAGGTTGGTAGAGGTAGTGCTAGAGTCGATTCAGCAGGAGATAGATCGTGTGCCACCAGGGTTTTGAGATCATCCAGACAGCCATATATATTGTACTATATGTGACATATGTAGATAGAGGCAAGCATAGTATAGTGTGATTAGGTTTGTATTTGTGTACTATCTAGTTTTGACTTGTAGCAGTAGTAGCTATGACATATCTGATGTAGACCATTTTTGTATCAAGCATTGACACTTGAGGCTGATGTCCGTTTTATAAAATAAATCTTTGTTTTGTATCAAGCACTAACACCTAGAGTTGATGTCATATATATATAAACTGAACTTTTCCAACTTTTTTCTTTTATTTTAAAATTTCAGTCTTTTAAGCATTTACATTTACTTTACTGTTTTACAGTTTTCCATATCTCAAATGTTACTTTTATTTAAAACAGTGTGGTATCAATTATTGTTCTAAATTTTTCAATTATTTCCAAGTAATTTATTTAAGGTTTGAAATGTTTTAAATTCCCGTTTTAAATATTTGGTAAATAGTTTTCTTTCCAATATCAACTGTTTAAATTTCCTGTTTTAATACCATACAAATTGTTTCCTTATCCTGTATCACCTATTTAAATAAATTATTATTAAAAGAACCATTTGTTTTATTACCAGAAACATGGCACCAAAAAGGAAAACCAGAAATGAATTATCCAATGCCAATACCGAAGGCCAAAATAGCAATAACCACCACATGGACCAAATGTTTCACCTGATACAACAGTAGATGGTGATGATGCAGTAGCAAATGTAGTAGCAGCAACAATAATTCCAGCAAAGATGTTACAGTAGCCACTACGTCGAGAACCACAAGCACTACCAGCTGCACCTGTTGTTACTTTCAAACAATTTCAGTCGGTAAAACCTCCAGAATTTGAAGGTTCAAGAGATCCTACTAAGGCAAGGGCCTGGTTAAAGGACATGGAGAAAGCATTTGCGTTGGTTAAAGTGAAAGCAGATCAAAAGACTGATTTTGCTAGTTACTTTTTGAAAGGAAAAGCAAATTATTGGTGGGAGTCCAAGAGATCATTGGAAGGAGATAGTATAGTAACTTGGGATAGATTTACTGAACTTTTTCTAGTAAAAATATTTTCCCCGGTACATGAAGAATCAGATGGAAATTAAGTTTCTGGAATTGAAGCAAGGAAATTTGTCGGTCACTGAGTATGAAGCCAAATTTTCTGAATTGGCTAGGTTTGTTCCAGAGCAAGTAAATACTGATGAAAAGCGGGCCAAGAGATTCCAACAGGGATTGAAGCCGTGGATCTGTAGCAGAGTAGCAGTATTTGAGCTGATGACGTATACATCCTTAGTTCAGAAATGCCATGATAATTGAAGGAGAAAGTGAAGCGTCCCAAAAGGAAAAGGGGCCAGGGAATTTCCAGATCGTTCCAACAGGATACTGGGATTTCAAGTCCGGACAAATACAAACTTCAAAATGACAGGACCAGGCAACCAGAGAACAAGTAATCGTTTCCATGCTCCGAATCAACAGGGAATGATCCGACCACCAATATCTGATTGCAGAACATGTAGGAAGAAACATACAAGAATCTATAATAAGCCAAACATCACATGTTTCAAGTGCAAGCAGAAGGGACACTACTCTGGAGAATGTCCAACAGGGAAAACAGAAGTCACTTGTTTCCAGTGCGGAAGAAAGGGGCATATCGCTAAAGACTGTAGAGGAACTGCAATGGCATCCAGTATTCCGAGGGATTTGGCATTACCTCTGCCACCACAACATAATCAGCCAAGGGCAAGGACGTTTAACATGTCAATGAAAAAAGCTGTGCAGGATCCCAATGTGGTTGCAGGTACACTTCCTGTGAACTTTGTAGATGCGCAAGTATTGATTGATTCCGGAGCTACAAGATCTTTTATTTCTGAAGAATTTATTCATAAGTTATATTGTGAAATTCAACGGTTGGATGAAACGTTAATTATAAAGTTAGCAAATAATGATCAAATTGCGGTAGACCGAGTGTGTCCAGGGTGCGATATTGAGATAGCAGGAGATTACTTCTCAGTTGACTTGATACTTTTTAAAGTTAGGAGAATTTGATGTTATTTTAGAAATGGATTGGTTAGCCAGTAATAAAATACCCACATCGATTGTGCAAACAAAAAAGTGAATCTACAAATTGGAGGAAATGCAACGGTAACGTTTAAAGACGAGAAACAGAAGCAAAAGTTTTTAACAATGATGCAAACAAAACGATTACTATGTCAAGGATGTAAAGCTTATCTAGCCTATAAGTTGGATACGGAAAAAGAAAGTCCGAAGATTGAAAACATTCCTGTGGTGTATGAATTTCTCGAGTTCTTTCCAGATTAACTTCCAGGATTACCTCCGAATCGAGAGATCGAGTTTACTATCGAATTGAACACAAGGTACTGAACCAGTTTTGAAAGCTCCGTATAGAATGACACATGTTGAGATGAAAGAGTTGACAACGCAATTACATGATCTGGTGAATAAAGGAATTATCAGGCCTAGTGTATCCCTATGGGGTACACCGGTATTTGATTAACTGAAAAAGAAAGACGGAAGTATGCGACTATGTATCGATTATCGTGAGCTGAACAAATTAACTATCAAGAATAAACAACCTTTTGTCATGGATCGATGATTTATTTGATTAACTAAAAGAAGCGGCATGGTTTTCGAAAATCGATTTAAGATCGGGATATCACCAGTTAAAGATCAAGATAGAAGATATTTCTAAGACTACTTTTCGAATGAGATACGGACATTACGAATTTCTTGTGATGGCATTTGAAATAACCAATGCACCTGTAGCGTTCATGGATTTGATGAACAAGGTGTTCAAAAAGTACTTAGATAAATTTATCATTGTATTTATTGATGACATCCTGATTTACTCAAAGACTAAAGAAGAGCATGCAAAGCACCTGAGAATCACTTTGGAAACCTTGAGGAAGGAACAACTTTATGCGAAGTTTTCAAAATGCGAATTTTGGCTAAAGGAAGTGCAATTTCTAGTTCACATAATCAGTATTGAGGGAATTCAAGTCGACCCAGCAAAGATATAAGCTGTTTTAAATTAGGAAAGATCAAAGACCCTAACAGAAGTTAGGAGTTTATTGGGATTAACTGGTTACTACAGGAGATTTGTCAAAGACTTTGCAAAAATAGCTACTGTTACTCCCTAAACAATATAACAAGAATTACAGAAGGGGGGTTAAATATAATTCTGGCTACTTTTTGAGATTTTAGAATTCTTCTAACTTAATATATATAACTGTGTTTGATTTAAAATAGTGCAGAATGAAAGAGTAATAGAAATCAAAACACTAAGTGATAAAACACAAGCTTTAAAACATTCTAGTGGATTTGAAAGTATCCACCATATATATATATATATATATATATCAGATTTAGAACTCTGTGAAGCTTTGAATAGCTCACAACTGCTTTACAAGTTGAACAAACAAAACTACAGAGAAATTCTTACAGAATACAGCTTGATATGTTTTTTCTGAAAAATAAGCTTGCTTAGTTGGTTTGTAACGCCCCCAAATCCGGGGTCAAGGGATTTGGTCGTCACTATGAAATCTCAATCCAAATTAACCTATTTAATCAATAAACAAATGCCAGCGGAAGATATTTAGCATAAATGACCCCAAACTAATCCAAGATCTTTTAAGGTTACAGTTCTAGAAACAAGATATCTAAATTCCATAAATAAAATTTTCTCTTTCTTTTAAAACTCTTTTCAATAAATTCCAACTCAAAACTAAACCCACTGGTATAACTTCGAAATGAAGTATACTAGGCCCAAATAAAATATACAACTATAATATAATATAAACAACTTTACACAATAAAACTTACACTAGCCCGCAACCCTGGATTAACCACCTTCCAAAAGCTTCTTCTTTGCTTCCTTGAATTATGCAGCTAAACAGCGCAAGCTAATCCTCACTGGAGGTTAAATTTAAAAACAGGCAAGTATGAGCGGAAGAAATGCTCAGCAAGATCATTATAATATATATATATGGTTGTTTTGATATAAAACCGACATCTGCATTAGAGCAGAACATTTGAAATCATAATTGCTGAATCATAAAATTTTAGTTGAGGAATCTCATATTTAATTCCTTAATTGTATTCAAAACCATTTTGATATTTTTGAGCAAAATGCTTCAGCAATACTTTGAATCTTGAGGAGAATAAAAACTCATAAAACAGTGTTTACGGAAATATCGTAAACAATTCTAACATGAAACAATGATTCTGGATTGAATCGTAAACTTTACTCAAAACCGAACACTTGAAATTAATACTTATTTTGTTATCATATCAAATTAGATATCACTACGAACTTTGATGCTCACAATATCCCATACTAAAGTCAACACCAATCATCTGTATTAATACCACCTTTGATATTTAACAACAAACTAAGTATCAGCATAAATCAAAATCTGAATCAAAACCGCACTTTACCATTATTCCAAAACAGAAACAGTTGATAAATCATTCCTCATAAGATTATCAAAAGCAATATAATAATCTCGATTGGAACCAAATTATGCACTATGCTGTTCCTGATGATCAGTCATGAAACAACACCGGTATCTCGCAGCCATACCATTAATATAGGTACTACCCGTATCCCGAAGATATATGGTACCTATAGGGCGCCAGAAAAGGCATAACAAGCCTTGTAAGATATTACACTTCCGTATTACACTTCTGTATAATAGCTTACGCTGGACCGGTGCTTCGGCCTCTTACGCAATCAGTAACCATTCAATCTCAAAACCTTTTATTGAAAAGGGGTCATAATACTCGACACCCGAAACGATTTTATTCCCTCATTC
This sequence comes from Apium graveolens, assembly GCF_009905375.1. Taxonomy (NCBI): domain Eukaryota; kingdom Viridiplantae; phylum Streptophyta; class Magnoliopsida; order Apiales; family Apiaceae; genus Apium; species Apium graveolens. Next base: position 249,901,226 of record NC_133649.1, on the reverse strand, counting down.
ACTTGGGCAGGAATACTTGCAACAAAATCATTTTTCTCAAAACCCAAAACATTTGTAAATCTATTCTGAACATAGAATAGCAGAAGAGTGCTTGCATAAACATAATTATTTAATTCAGCGATATGTAAAACATTTATCTATCTTGAACTGAATAGGGAAAGCAATACTTGCATGATAAGATTCAAAATAAATATCACTTGAACAATAAGTGATGATAGAAATACTTGCCTTTGGGTTTTAGCAGTTAGTCATACTTTCAAAGACGCATCTATTCTGACATTCTGCCTCAAAACATCACAGTCTTTCTTTTCAACACTTCAACGATATGCTGCTCCTGCAATTGCTAGAAGCCAAATGTCCAATACCATTCCATTTCATTCTTTATCCAACACCTTGTCCCGATCAACTCGAGAGATCTGCATCTATAATTAAAAGATATAGCTTTAATTTTCTAATCGATAATCACTCGACGAATTACGCGTTAAAACCCTATCGTCTACCCATACGATAGCCCGCACATAAAGGAAACATTCCAACACAAGACTCTTATAACCCGCGTACGCACGTAATTCACATAGCACGTAAGCACATAATTCACCTATCACATAATTCATATAACACATGACTTGGTTCGTCAAAAGGGTCGACTCGGTACTTTTAAAACTGAAGTCAGGTCAAAATACGATTTATCGATCAATATTTGATTCAAAATGATTAACAAATCAAACGACCTTTGGAAACAAAAGAATTTGGGTCTCGAAAGTATTTTTACTAGAAGCAGTATATTTTTCTGAGTCTATACGCGTTCGTTTCGTATTAAACGGACGAACGATTTATTTAATACGAATAAAATATGAATAAATCATTTAATAATATTTATCGAGCCTTGAAAATAATTTAAAATAATATTTTAAAGCTCGAAACTATTTTTCGGAATTAAAACGGGTCTCCGAATCATTTTATAATTAAATAATAGGGCTCGAACACCCGAAAATAATTTTATAAGAATTATCGAGCCTGGAAAATAATTTAAAATAATATTTTCTTGGAAATCGGACAGCAACCTCCTCTATTTCTCGGACTGCCAGTTGATATCATATCGACACAATCAACAACAATTAACAAAATAATTTATATTTACGCGTATAAACACTCCAGAAATGAATAACACGGTCAAAAATGACTTCTACAACCAATTCTAAAAATTACGAAATAAATATATAAACATTAACATGCTATAATATACACAAGTATGAAGGCGGAATTTCGGAATCATTACCCAAAATAAATTCTGATCACCCCGAAGAGAAAATCTGATGTCCGGAAAATATCTCCAGAAAAATCCGAAATTAATAGCGATAGATATATACACGCTGAGATGCCATGTGGAGTAATCACCGCCTCTAAACTCTTTTTCTACGCCCCGAAAATAAATTAAAACGGAAATATAACGGAAATATGCCCCGCAAATTTTCTTCTCAAAACCTTGCAATATATATACCTATGCGTAGGTATCGAAGCGCTGATCGTTTATATATATAATAATTAAAATTTGGATATACGTTTGAGAAGATATAAATTTTTGAAAATTTAAAGTAAATAAATAATACGAGAGAAAGAGAGACAGAGAGAAGGGAGAGAAACTAGTTTTGGTAAAAAGGAAACGGGGAGGGGGGTTTGTTTTGTTAACGCAAAGATAAGGAAGGGGGAGGGGCGACACATGGCAGGGGCCTGGGGCTTTACATGTTTCTATTTTTTTTTTCTTCCACTGTACTACTTGCAGTACTTAACAATATATAAGACTAATTTTGTCCCGAAATTTAGAATTTAACGAGCAGACTTACGGGTACAATTAACCCGAAAATTACCAAATAAGTTTTAAATTTCTCGGAATAATTAAAAACTAATAAAATAAATTTTCATAATTTTTGAAGCATTTTTGACTTGCGCGTTATACCCGCATTACACAATTTAACGAACCGAGCTGCACTTGAAATAAATTCAGAAAATTACGAAAATAGTCTTAAAATGTTGCAAATATCCCGAAGTTTATAAAAACATAAATTTCGAAATTTTAAAACAATTTTTGAAATGCAATTTATACCCGCTTTTATCAATTAAACGAATCAACGCGCTGGTGAAATTAATCCTAAAAATTTCCAAAATAATTTTAAAATTCTCAGAATATTCCAAACTTAAATAAATATGAGTTTCATAATTTTTGAAGGATTCTAGAATTAAATACAGATTTTATAAATAAATGAAATCAGAAAATCATACAGGGCTAAATAATTGATGAAATATTGATTTCTAAATTTTATAAAATCCCAAAAATAATTATTGTAATTATAAAACCATAAAAAAATTTTAGAGACAATCCAAATATTTATGCAAATAAATATCCAAAAATAGATTACGTAGCTGCTAAGTAACTATAAAAATGATACAATTTAATACCATATTTGGATAATCATCAAAACCGAGCTTTTTATAAAATACCATATACGAAAATAATGTAAAAAAGTCCCGTCTCTCGAGAATACGGATTTTGTTGATTACCGAAATAACTATCGTATCAAAAATCTTGCGTCGGGCCGCGCACGGGTCAAACCGTAATCCGGATTGAAAAAGTCAAAATACGGAAAATGTTCGGAATTACCTAATTAGGTTAGGAAGGAGTTTTCGGAAGAGTTTCGGGTTGTAAAAACGCAAAAACAGTTGAGGTTGGACGATTCCCGACTTTATAAAACAATTTTGGTAATTACTCAGAAAATAATTAATAATTCATAAATCAATATAAAATCATATAACAGTCCAAAAATTACCAGAAAAAATCAAAATTATCTATATTTTATTCTGGACATATAAAAATTCAAATACTCAAATAATATCACGTATAAACACCCAAACATCAATTCCAATTATCAGATAATTTACTAAAAATTCACATAAAATCACATAAATAATTCCAAATAATTATAAAAATAATATCTGAAAATATGGGATATTACATGGTTGTTCTACTTTCTACACTTGGTTTATATATCACCAAGTTTACATGACAGTAAGACAAGATAATAAAATAAAACTATATATAGTCTAACTCCATGCTACTTCATTACTTTATTCCAGCATCTTTGAACTTCTTCTTAGTTGCATGAAAATGGTAATGCTTCTTTGTTCTCAAAATCCTGCTTAACAGGCTGCCAAATTCCTTTTGCAAACACCTGACGCATGTGACTATGTTGTCACTATCAACAACTATTTGAATATGATCATCCATCGGGATTATGTTGAACATCCGTTCGGAATATGTTGATAATCCGCCGGGAGCCTTGTAGATCATCCGTCGGGAGTCTATCTGTCACTTGACTCTATTTCACTTATACAGAATTACAAGACATCTTATATTTACAATTAGCCAACCTATTCTGCATATCAATCTAGTAGTCAATATGACTTAGAGAATCCTACAGAATCTACTAGACTAAAACATATTATTTGCAGAAATGTGCTACATTACTTATTTGTTACATAAGCTACACTCTCGATGGATGTCAAACTGTCATCCGTCGGAACTATAAATTTCATCCATCGGGACTATATTAGAACATCCGTCGAGAGCTACAATATTCACTAAGTTAAATCTACTAAGGTGTTTTGTTTAACTTATCATCAAGTTCACAACATATTCCTAACAATCTCCCCCAATTTATGTCTACTGAAATTGTAGCCATAAATTAAGAGAGACTTGATGATAACAAAACACCCTAAATGTACAGATTAAAATATAGTAGATAAAACTGATAAGTGCTACAATATTATTGAAAATTGAACAAAGCAAAGTTTTTAGAGAGTTCTCACAATCATTATCAAGGTGCTCCTCTAGATTGAGCAGATGATTCTATTTCCTTGATTGTCTGAATTTCTTCCCAAGCTTCATGTTATTCTCTTCTATCTGATTTTGGAGTTGTCTGTGGAATTCAAGTTCATCAGCTTCAGATAGATCTAGTTTTTCTTGCATTTCCAATAGAGTCTCATTGCTAGAGATACTCGTTGGTCATCCAGTCTGAAGAATCTTCTAACACCCTTGTCATCCATAAATTCATCAGCCAATAAGGCCTTAAATGCACTCTATTTCCTGTGAAGGGAATTATTAGAGTTCTTGGAAGTGAATTCTTCGCTTTATTACTCCTTAGATCTTCTATCTTCTTTAGGACCAATTTCCTTGCCAGTTACATTAAAACCAAAGTTTTTCTTGAAGGATGAGAAGACCTTTATCAGTATAGATTGGCTTTCTTGAAGAATCCTGTGAAGAGGCAATGTGATCTCTTTACCTCCCTTGTACTTAAACACTAGTCTTTTAGGAAGATGTCTGTGAGCATCAATTCCTCTTACCTCTTTCAATTCATCCAAGTAGAGATTTATATCAGAAAATTCCTTGATGTCACAGATGTATAGTAGATCTCCCTTGGTGGCAGTTGGTTGAGTTTTGGCTAAGGCTTTGGTTCTGAGAGTCACAAGGCTTGACCTTTTTGGTTACTTTAATCTTTGTTTTCTTTGGCTTGTTGAAGATAGGTAAATTTAGTTCAGGAATTGGAAAGCTTTCACAGTCTATTGGCTCATCCTTGGGAATTATAGGCTAACCATGAAAATTCTTTGTTGGAACCACCTTGAATTCCTCATGTACCACTGAGGTCTTGGATGTTTGAGTTGAAGTTGTAGACTGTTTGGGAATGTAGTTTTCCATTTCCTCATCACTGAAGTCCAATTTTCTTTTGAAATGGAGCTTGTATCTGAATTTCCTTTTCTGGTGAGGTTCATTTTGCATTTGTTGATCTTGAGCTTCAGTAGTCACAGGTGGTTTTTCAGAGATTTCAGTTGCAGTTTTCACAGCTTGAAGCTTGGCTTCTATATCAGCTTGCTCTTTCTTCTTTTTGAGCTTCTTAGCATCTAAAGCATCTTACCTCTTTTCTTGCTTAATTCTTTCTTTTTCTTCCCTTTTTGCTGCTGCAAACTGAGGGTGTCCAGCCACCACACAGATCTCTTTTCCATTTTTGTAAATTTTAGTAATTCTCTTTTTTTGAACTGAATCAAATGGATCTTTGTAAAATGCTATGGACCTTGCCAACATCTTCTTTTCATCTGGTTTTGGAGTCTCAAACATGAGATCCAAGTGATTCTTGTTTGATGACTTTGGATAGTTCTTTTTAGGCTTCAAAATCATATTGGCTTTTGGAGATATGATGCATGAAGTTTGGCATTTTTCCAAGCTACCTAGACTCATTTCATTCACTAAGATTTGCTTGACTTGAGAATGATGATGAAAAGTCATGGCTGGTTTCTGTATCCGACCAAATTTCTTCTGAATTTCTTCATCTATCTTCCTCCACTTGTCATCCAATTCCTTATCAGTAGCTGCAACATCAAGCATCTTGAGATTTGTCTTTGAATCAAGCTTAACAGCTGCTATTTGGATCATATCAATGTTTTCCAATACTGGTGGCTTTGGCAAAGTAATTTTTGGAACTATTACTTGACTGATTTGAACATTTATCACATGCTCCCCCTCACTGGTTTGCTCTCCTTCACTAACTAGGATGATTGAATCTTTATCCCCCTTTTTGTTATCATCAAGTAGAGTGGAAGTGGAAGTTTGTACAGCCACCAGCTTTTGTAGCAAATGAGTCTGTTGTGCTTGATGTAGATGAATAGCTGTGAGAGAGGCTTCTATTTCTTTTAGTCTAGTGTCCAATGAATCCACTTTAGTTGCAAGATTAGAATTCTTCCTCAACTATCTGTTGATGTCAAGCACTGTTGTATCTGGAAATTTAGCATCCAATCTTTCAGAGACATCCTTCTTGATTTGGTCAATCTCAGTTTTTATTGAAGTGACATCTTGATTATGTTGAAGAGCTTGTAATTGATGTAGTTGTAGAGAGTTGAGGTGTGCTTGTAGAAGCTTCTTGGTGCTAGCATTGGTAGTGGCTTGAAGAGCAGTGTGTGTCTGTTGAATGATGTGAAGAAGAGTTGTCTTGAAATGATGCTCATCACACTCTTTAGAAAACACTCAAGGTGGAATGTTTGATTTAGAGCTAGGGCCTGCTTCTCCCCCTATGTCCATGAACTCTTCTTTATCACCATCTTCATCTTCAAAGGAGTCTTCAGACTCACCAGTTCCATAGTCAACATCAACACCAACTTTAGGTGGCATGGCTGTGATGGCATCCTTTGCTCTTTGCATTGAAGCATTTGTATGCACCAAGTTAAGCATCTTTTCTGCAGCCACATTATCATGTTCAGCTAGAACTTCATAAGCAGCTACAGGGTGAGTAAATGCCTCAGCTTCAAAAGAAACAGAATCTAAAACAACTTGATATTCTTGCTGAATTAGCTGTCTTTTGTCAGCCTCATTGACATCCATTAACTCACTTATAATGGGCTCTTCCAATTTAATTGTACCTACTTTTCTCTCATTTTCTCTCTGTTTTTGCATCAAGGGCTTCCCTTCGCTCACCACCCTCACACCCTCACCTTCACCTACTAAGGTATAACTCCTCTCACTCTCCTTTTCCAGGCTGGAAGAAATAGCCTTCATTTGTTCACTCCTTTCCTCTCCTTTTTCTTGAGAGCAACTCAGCCTCTCACTCAATTCACTCCCTTCCCTCAGTCCTAAGAGTGATTGTACAACTAATAACTCATCTACACTTGTAACAATTGTTGAAATTTCAGTGTGTGTAGTGAGTACCGACGGATGAGGAACATCCATCGGGGTAGTAGTTAGGATAGCCAACGGATGACTGCTGTTAGGCACATCCATCGGGAAACAATCACTAACCGACGGATGAACAATATCAACCAGAATAGAAGAAATGAATGAGTTTGTAGTGGAGACTATTGTAGACTCTGTGTAGATTGATGAAAATTTTGGCACAGATGTCTCAATAGTTCTTGAAAGAATTGGCAAGTGAGCCAACAGATCATCCAAAAGATGATGCTCACTTGCACTAGATTTTGGTTTCCCCAATAAAGTTAAAGAAGGGGAATCAGGAATTGATGTATTGATCACATCCACATCCAGAGAATTTGTGGGAGAGTTTGGTGTTTGTGGTGGTTCTATGATTAAATATTTTGGTTGTGACTCCACATTTATTGGAGTTACATCAATCTGAATTTGAGTTGGTGCAGTGACTGAGTCTTTAGCTTCAGTTTGCACTGTGTGTGTTCCCTGTACATCCCCAGTTGGTTTAGATTTCTTCTTTCTGGCATATGTTTGGGGTGAGCTAGTGTCCCTTACCCTCTTGTCCTGTGCTCTTGGCTGAGAGCTTTGTTCAATAGCTACATCCTTTTAGGAGGATACAACTAGCAATGAGCTTAGTTCCTTTTTAAGCACTGCAGTTTATTGCAAAACTGCAGTGTGGCTAGCTGGGATACACTCACCTCTCCAACCTTATCCTTAGGGCTTCTTTGATGTTCACCCTGTCCCTCACCTAACACACTCACCTTCACAGTCCCCTCTTGGTATTTGGTAGATTTTGCAACTGGTTTCTTTTGAGAGAAACCAGAGGGGTTTTTTTTATTTGGTTTTTGAAATTTTTATTTTGGTGGCTTGGGTAGGCATCTGTTTGGTCATTGACACAGATTCCATGGCCACACTCAAAGGCAAAGAAATTTGAGAGGTTGGAATAGTAGGGAAAATGGTGCTTATCTCACTTACCTGAGGGCCCTCCATGAATGGAAAATAAACCAATGGCACCTCCTTGTGGTGATCAGCTCTATTCAAGTCTGCAATTACCCTTCTTTCTTGAACCCAACAATCTAATTTGTTGGTTGGGTTCTCAATTACAAGATCTTTACAGATATGGTTAGCAATAATCACAAGGAATCTAGCATAATAAATATGTTTAAATATCTTAATAACCTCTCCTAACTTATATCCTAACTCAAACATAACAACATCACTTAAATTGAAGTACTTATCAGTAGGAACATGTAAAGCATAGTAGCATTGGCAGAATCAAAGTTACTTATCTTACCAGAAAACACTTTGGTAACTACATGACACAAGTAACTCCACTCTTTCCTAAGACCTAGCCTCCTAATCTCACTTAATTTAGTAGTAGGAAGTGCATAGCCCATGGAGTTAAGAAAATTAACTATATCAGCATCTGTGTTTGTGGATTAGTAGTGGTGTTATCTGGAATCTTAAAGCATGTTTTGATAATGTCACAGTTAATGTAGTGTTCCTTACTTTGATGGAGAGAGTGATGGTTTTGTCACTGGCCTGATAAACAGCAGTTGTCCAAATCTCCTCCACAACTTCGCAGTAGATTGTGGGTAATTCCAGCATGGCATAATTGAGCTTGCATCCCTTCACAAAATCCATCATTTTGTGATAATCTTCAGATGTTGGAATCCATTTGTTCACAAGTGCCACAAAATTATTCTTCTCATAGATAAATCCTGACTGAGACATGATTTTGACTACTGGTGCCATTATTAAGGTGAGGAAAATTTGAAGAGAGAGTATTTTCTTTGGAGAAGAAGAGAGTTAGAGAAATTGCTTTGAGAATGATAAAAGAAAAGAATGAAAATTAATTTAGCTTTTATACTATCTCAGAAATAAACTGTCAAAAGTGATAAAGTAAAATAAAGTAACCAATCAAAATAGCCTAAAATAGCCATTTAAAATAAAATAAACTATCAAAATTCTGTCAATTACCCGTCATGATATACTTATAGACTGTAAGTATATCCGAATGGATTATGTTTAGTACTTTTAACGACTAAGATGTAGACAATTCGACGGATGAGGATAAAACAGTTATCCGTCGTGTATAAAATAATCCAGAAAAGTAATTGATTTTTATTAAGATATTCTATTTCGACGGATGATCAAACTCGATGGATAATGAGCATCGCTCGAGATTGTAAATTTTGACTTAGCCAAAATTTCATCTAAAACAGAAAAATCAATTAAGTTTCTGGCTGCATCATAACTTGCAAAATTATCAGAAAGAATTCAAGAATAATTAAGCATACCTAACTCACTTACCAACCTATAAAAGGTGGATTCATCAAGTGGCTTGGTAAACGTTAGGTCACACACACTGTAGAAGGGGGTTGAATACAGTGTTTATCACAATCAAATCGAATTAAAGAACTCAAGTAACAGAAAATAGACTTTATTCAATATAATAAATCTGTTACAATATGGAACTGTCCTCTCTCAGTGATGAACAAATATCACGAGAGCTTCTAGGGTTAGAATTAATAATATTCTCGATAATGATAACACATATAGTGTAAACCATATGTCTGTGTTTATATATCACACAATTACAAGATAATCGCTAATTGATATGGAATAGAATTCTGCTTCCTAAAATATATCAATCAGTTATCTTTTCTTCCAAGTATTCCATCCTTCACAGAATTCTTTCTTCATGCATATCTCTTCTTACGTTTGTCTTGATCTTCTTTCCTTTCAATTAGCCGCCTTTCTTATCTGAAAGTTTCCTTTAATTCCTGATATTATCTCCTGATAAATATCTCCTTGAACCTTAAGTACTGATAACTTAAGTTCTTACTTCAGTATAAGTGCTGATTTCAGTTAAGTACTGATTTGTCCTATTTAAGTAAGATCTGAAAACTAAACATAAATCATATTAGACATGACATTATCAAATATATCTAACAATCTCCCCCAACTTGTAAATTAGCATAATATACAAGTTTAACAGATATTTGATGATGTCAAAAATATTAAGTACAAATGCATGAGAATTTGACTAGATAACTACAACTTACAGTCCTTAAAGCTTTACCAACTTTAACTTTTGATAACAACTTCAGTCTGTATACACATCAGAATTTGAGCAGTTGTAGATATTTGACTTGGCTTCACTTTCTGATCTCTTCAATGTCAGGAGTTGTTCTGAGATAGTTCTTTAACAAACATCTCTCAGCATATCTGAGTTTATTAATCATCCTCCTTTTAGCATCTTTGAGTTCTACAAGTCTCTTCACCAGTTTGGAAGATAGCATATCTGAGATCATTAATTTTGGCTTTTCTCAACTCCTGATCTAGTCTTATGACATAGGCTTTGTCAGACTCTAGATTGAATTCAAGTCCCTTAATACCAAGATATGTTCTGATCTTTGCAGTATTAGGCTTCATTTCAACAATATCACCCTTGTGATCTCTGTACTTTGGACAGTATGTGCTGTCAGACTTTACAGAATAAAGCCTTTTCTGTCTCTGAATTTGAGTCTTCAAATAATTTGCAGCACTTTCTGTTATTCTGTCATTCACTTGAAGTAAGAATAAAACATGTTCTAGTTCCTCAAAATACTTCAGTGGTATAGCCATTTTCCCTTATATGGTAAACTCTTCCATCTGTCATGAAATATAACAAGATGTGTTCTTTCAAGAAGGTATGGTAGACCATCTGTACAGATTCTAGTTGATTCAATCTTTCAGGAGTTACTCCAATACCTGGTTCACTTAAGGAAGTTGGATTATTGGTTGTGTTTTGCACTCTTCTTTCATCAGCACTACCCAATCCAGATTTATCTCTTGCTTCCTTTCCAGTAACCACTCTTGCTTCAAAACCACTTGCTGCAGTCTTCAAAGATTGAGTCTAGTTTGGCTTTAGTGAATCCTGGTAGGAGTAACTTTGAGGATTTAACATGAGCAATGTCAGAGGTTTCCTTTGACTTATCTTCTGATATCAAGCCAACTTGAGCTATGTCAGAGGTTGCTTGCTTCATTGTTATATCAGAACTAACTATATCTTGACTCTGAACAACTTGAGCCATGTTAGAGGTTGTTTTAGAAATCTTCCTTGAAGTCAGAGTAAGATCAGCATCTTTAACATAAATTTCTTCATCCATAGGAGGCACATAAACCTTTACAGGTTCACCACCTTTTTCTTTGCCCTTGGACCTTGGATCTATCTGTAATTATGATTTGGCCTTGGTTGTCACATGATTTGTCCTTTCTTTTATCACAATGCCTTTAGCCGTAGGAAGTTTCTTTTTAACAACAGAAGCTTCATATTTGGAGTTGACCTTTTATAACTTAAGTCTTGCTTCTTCTTCCATTAGACTCTCAAAGTCCATTCCTGGATTTTCTTTCAGAAATATCTGTCTTGAAATTTCTTCATCAAGTTCTAAAAATTCATCAGAACTTATCCTTTTACCAGTATCAGAAGTTATTCTTCTCCCAGTATCAGAACTTGTTCTATGACTTGTAGTACCAGCTCTACTTGATGAGAGACCTCCACCTTGACCACGACCTTCACCCATTCCAGAGTTTCCCGGGTCATTACCATCATCCTTTATCTTCAGTGTCTTATCAGGTTTACATTTGGACTTAATTACTTTCTCCCCCTTGTTGGCATCAGCTAGGTAAAAGAAGAGAGACAAGCAATTCCACTGAGGATTGAATTTCATTGAGTTTTGATGAGAAGCTTGATTCTTCAAAATTTCATCAATCTGAGACTGTTGCTTCTCTTGGGTTTTCTCAATGTAGGCAATTTTGTCAAAGGTAGGTTGGAAAAACCTTTTCTTTTCAAGTTTCAGATTCATATCTTGCTGGATCAAGTTTTCCTGAATTTTATTCACCTTGTCATGAGTTATTGAGTGTTGACCTTGAAGGTGCCTTGTACTCAATGCAGTAACTCTCAGCTGTGTCTTGAAATCATCATTGATCAGCATTTCATCAGCTTTTTCAATATGCTCAGCAAGAATCTTTTCAGAAGGAACAAAGGTAACTGTGTTCCACTCCATAGTCCACTCCTGTCCTCTAGGAGTTTCACTCCAAGGTACTGGTGCTTCCCCTGTAACAAACTTCTTGACTATCTCAGCTTTATGAACAGTTTGTTGAGGTGCATGTCCTGATGGACCAGCTGCATCAGCATCTACATTTGTAGCAGCATTACCAGTAGCATCAACATGTGCAGCATCAGAACTTACAGAGTCAACAGCTTCAGCATCTTCTGATAAAAGAACAGTGTGAGAAAGCTATGGATGCTTCAACATCATCCTCTAAGGGCTGATCTCCAACTAAGTTCTGATCAACATCCATATTCTGATGCTCACCTAAAATTTGATCTTCAGTATCTAGATGCAGAGAAGGTGTTGTAGGCAATTCTGGATTAAAATCAGCATCAGGAATTGGTGTTGTTGTTGGAGTGACTTGAGTTGGTGGAGCTGCTAGATGCAAAACTTGAGGCACTTCTAAGTTATGAATGTCAATTTCATCACTTGGCCCCTGGGTATCAACATTTACTGGAGATACTGGAGGTGTAGGAATGTGAGTAGATTCTGACTCATGAAGTGGTGAAGTGATGAGTAGCATGAGGGTCTGAATCAGCACTCGAAGAATTGTGAGCTTCAACAGGGTCTTGTGAGATCAGAGATTCCTGATCCCCTTCCTTAGCTGCTGCTTCCATTCCTTTACCAGAATCTTCAGGCCTTTTTGTCAATGTTTTGAATCTTTTAGCTTTTAAGGTGACTTTAGGAGTTGTATCATCAGTATTATGTTTTCTAAGCCTTTTTAGAGGCCTAGAACTCCCTATATCATCATCCTTCTGAGAAGAGACCTTCTCAGCTTCTTTAACAACAGGTTCTGATACAGGAACCTGTTCCTCAGCATCTGATTCATCTCGCAGAATGAATCTCCTTCTCTTATGTTGTGTCTGAGGTACTTTCTTAGTCCTCTTAGGTTTGGAAGATGAAGGCTACACTGTAGGTTCTAATGGTTGAGGTTGAGAAGTTTGTGGTGATTGAGTAGAGGTGGTAGGTGCTGATGGATGAGGTTCAGATGGTTGAACATCAGGATATAATGCAGTGTACTTAACAGGGTCATAGGTTATTAAGGTTTGTTTGACAGATAAAGGAATTAAGAGGGGTCTTAACATAGCCTTCTTATTATCAGTAGATAATAAGTCAGTAAAAGCTCTTTTAGCTATTCTGAATGATGAAATTAATTCACCATAACCTTGGGGCTTATTATCACAATAGAAACTATAAATAAGCTGACAGAATCTAGCAAAATAAACAGTAGATCTATCTTCATTCATTATGTCCCCATTAAAACCTAAAACAGCACGTGCATAATCAAAATCAGTTCGATTTATAAGAGCATACCCGATTTGTTAGCTGAATACGAGAATTGCATCAAAATTGGAACATTTGTTTGCAAAAGCTTTAGTTATACAATCAAAGAAGAAACTCCATTCCCTCCTTATGAAAGATCTCTTCAACTGGCCCAGCTTTGCCAATGTTCTTTCATATCCCAGACTGGCCATCATGTTTTGAAGAACTGGTTCGTCAACAGTAGAATAGACACAGTTCTCAGATAGCTGCAGTGCTTATCGAACCATAGACAACATCACAGCATACTCATCCTCCCTTGATGAAAAAATAATACTTGGGGACCCTTGAGCACCACCATCATCATACACACCGCTTCTCCGGAACTCCAGTACTTGAGTACCAGAAACTGCTTCGGGTTCAGTCAGAGCATACCCAATATCAAAACTAGCAAGAAAGTCCTGAATGAAGTGAAGTTCAGAGGGTGCTTCTGACTTGCTAAAAATAGCAGAGAAGTTATTAGGAATAAACGTTGCTCCATCGAAGATTATGTCCTTTGGTGCCATGTGAATTCGTGAGAAAGAAGATTGCCTGTAAGGTGTTTGAGAAAATGTCTGTATGAAAAATCGTCAATAGATGAGAGAGTATAGAAGTAAAGAGAGAGAGAGATAAAATATGAAAGTAAATAAAAGATTTTACAATCTTTTTTCTCTTTTACTTATACACGGTAGAAAAAGTAACCGTTGAGACACCTGTCAGACATGCAGCAGTAAAAGATATTTAATGGGCACGGGTTTTCAATAATCAGTACTTATCACATGCAGTTTTTCAAGGAAAAACCGTTCCACTCACCAAGTAATCCCATTAAACAAGATAGTTCAGTTTTATTTTAAAATTTAAAACTGTTCCCACTTAAAATTATTATTGCCTTACCAATATTCTGTAAAATTATAACCAATGAGAAAATGACCATTAATAAACCAAGTAAACAAATACTGCCACATCAGAATCAGAACTTGATTTTTATCAGAGATAAAAAGGTCATCAGAATATGGTTAGTATCATGATTTAAAATGTTATCAGAATATCAAACGACTCAGAGACTAAAATCTTGCATAAATATAAAATTTCATTAATATATTGAGCAAATACATTTCATGAAATTTAAATTACAAGCTCAAAAGTACAAGATTTTCCTAAGCTACAAATCCTAACATCGACAGCTTTTGTCCTAAGCTAAGAAGCCAGACAAAGCTGACGGTGAAGAGAAACAAGGAGCAAAAATTATTTCTTCTTTCTACTCTCAATAAAAAGAACAGTAAGACGAATAATACGCTCCTGCTGTCGGAGAGCTTCCAGCCGTTCCTCTTCCAGTCGCTCAAGATGGCGATGGTAGTCCATGTAGAAGAATAAGAGGTTTGTGAGAACCTCTTGGGGAACTGAGTCCCAAATTTCATCAGGAATGGCAGTGACATGCCATTCCTGCTGCCATTCTGGACACCTCATATTGATAGTGAAGGTGTCATAGTTCAGAACTAAGTTGTAATGAACCATAGTTGTGATGAGTGAAAAAGAAATGAGTTTGAGAGTTTGAGAGAAAAGGAGAGGTGTGTTTGTTGGAATGATGTGTTGGTTTATATAGCCAATAGAATGTCAAGAGACGCAAGTAAAATTGAATGGTTATAGGTAGAAATAATTCTACCTCGTCTCCCTAGACTGATGAGAATAAAAACAGCCATTGGAAGTTTAAAACAAGATTTAATGCGCACATGAAACAAGTAAGAATTACTGTGCATAGACGTGTACCACTAACCCAAATTATATTGACTGTTAATATTTCACCCAAACATATTCTGATTTTAAATAAGACTGTTTCAGATTTTAACCATAAATAAGTCAAGTAAAGAATCAGAGTTTAATATCAGAACTTAGACTTATATCAGAACTTAACAGTCATCAGAACATGATTTCTTAACTTGAAAAATAAATGCTTATTTCTGTAATTCTTCACACAAATTCTGATTTCATTTCTTCAGAAATTAATCATCAGAACTTCCATCATAACCTGTCCTCAGAATTTATGTAACTGACACTTAAACAGTTCATTTAAAACAACATTTATCACCACAGTAATTTTCATCATTCATATAGAGTGTATGTGTGTGTAGTAAGCTAAATATCAGATAAAGATTTAAATCTGATTCACTTCAGTACATCTTAGAAATAAGGCATAACTAAGAACTTTGCTCAAAATCTGTCATGATTCTGAAGTCTACTTTAGAGTGAGTTCATGCATGAGTCCACCTCAACTGTTTTGTGCTTATTTTATGCATCTTTTGAAATTCCATTTTACAGTGGCTTCTCAGTGTAAGTGAGTCACGACTGCTTATCAGAATTTATGCTATTATCAGAGTATTTCTCCAGTAATCATAGAGTGTGAAAAGTCACCAAGAAAAATATTTATTTTTGCTTTTCTGATGCATATTATTTAATACCAACAATGCACTTGGGTCTTCCTTTCCAAAGTTTTTACTCTAGATCTCAAAGGAGTACCTGATTTTAATTTCTTTTTCTTTTCCTTTTCTTTTGATAAGTGAGGCTTATCAGCACTTAGTACATTCACATGATTTACTAACATCAGAACTTAACATATGAGAAGCATTATTCTAGTTTTTGACTTAGTAATAAGATAGACAAAGTAAACTTAACTAAGCTCAGTATCAGAATTTGCTTGTGTCAATAGATTTCCACATAAACAATTACTTTAAATATGGGATTTGTTAGTATATTAAAGACTACTAGGTCAGCATCTTGCATATTTATCCTCATTGCATTGAATAATCACAGAAACATTCATATCACTATCAGAGTGTAGAAATTCACATCAGACAACAATCAGTACGTAAGCAATTTTCAATTAAGCACAGAATACACAAAGATGATAATATATGTAAATACTGATCATAAAGTCTGATGTATCAGAACAAAAATTAAGCAGATTTAGAGAAAGAACCTGAAACCATTCCATTTTCATTTACCAATCTTGTAAAAGTAGCTTCACACAGTGGTTTTGTGAAGATATCTGCTAGTTGTTGATCTGTTGGAACAAAATGCAATTCCACTATACCTTCATCCACATGTTCCCTTATGAAGTGGTACCTTATGCTGATGTGCTTTGTCATTGAGTGTTGAACTGGATTACCTGTCATAGCAATAGCACGTTGATTATCACAGTAAATAGGTGTGGCGCCCTCCAAACCCGGGTCAGAAGTTTGGGGTCCACACACACACCTTATTAACAACCTGCTTATAACAATGATAAAGATAATAATAATGATATGCAGTGACCCTACTTACCAATTACCACGGACCGCAACAGGTTAAAGTATGCACACAAGCCAACCACACTTACTTATATTACAAACGTTCAAGCCTCAACTATCCAAACTCAGAACTGAGTATTAAACATTATTACAAACTTTTACAAACTCAAATTATTCCAAAAGAAGCCTACTAGCTCAACTCGATCAACCTGAACCCCTAGCTCTCGCGCTGGACTGGGAATCCTCGGTACCAACCGGTTCCTTCTTAACTGGAAAAGAACATAAACAACATCGCACAAATGAGCTAACTAGCTCAGCAAGTCATAATGACAAAACTGAGAATAATGATCATCAGGTAAATATGGTTATGATATCAAGTGAACAATGGATTATGATTTAGAATTGGATATTATATTTTCATTTTAAAAACCAAGGTTAGGCTGCTGATCAGTCACGCACTAACCCTGAGCAAAGCACACAACACTGCTCTAACTACTGGATCCAAGACACACATTGACCTAACTTGACCATTATATGGTCTGACCATGAATCTGGTCCACAATTTTATAAAAACATTCCAATTCTAACATAATAACAGAATAAGCAATAATAAACAATAAACAGAATCATTAACAACCTTGGATGTTCAATAACGAAATGGTTTCAATCTGCATAAGGGTTAAAAGAGCATTTTCAAAGTTTGGATGTTAGGTAATGAAAGAATTGGATAACAATGAATCAATGTTTTAGGGTTTCAAGGATTTGGTCTTTCAAAGCATAAGATACAATGGTTTGAATGTGTAAGCAATCTGGTTCAGTGTTTGATATTTAGTTTGTATGTATTCGTGGAGTAATATCGTATATTTGAGGTTCGTATTTGGGTATACAACAATCAATGGTCTAGAAAGAATCAGGTTTACGGCTCAAGATCAATAACTGGAATCAAGGTTTAGGGTTCAGTGCTTCAAAGCACTTGCAATATAAAACAGGAATATCAATCACTACAATATCTCGAGAAAGTTCAGAACACTTGCCTGGTACTAGCTTACTACACTGCACTTGCTCTGAATCACCATTGTCTTACTCCTTGATTATCTGTTTCCCTTTCCTACGCCTTGCCTCTTCTGCTTACATATCATAAGCATCTATCAATATTCAACTCATACAATTCGATTCAACACATACTTCTATCTACCCTTCGTTTCACCCAAATCCGATTAACGGATTGAAAGTTACGCAATAAACAAGTAAACATCGAATATATAGACCGACAGTTAACCAACAAGTCACATATAACACATAACACTTCACATGATCAATGGTATATCATTTATAAAGAAGTCTCGGGTCATAAATAGGCTTTTAGATATTTAAAATGATTTTTAAAACTATTTTTCGGAATTAAAACAGATCGTTGAATCAATTTTGAAGTAGTAAACAGGGTTCGGTTGTCCAATTCTGACTTCAAAACAATTTCATAATAATTATCGAGCCTTGAAAACAATTTAAAATAATATTTTAAAGCTCAAAACTATTTTTCGGAATTTTTAAATCATTTTTAAATAATTAAATCTAATTAAATAATTAATTAAAATCAATTAATAATTAATTAAATCAATTAATCAATTAATTTTCGAATTAATTGATCAATTAATCGATTAAAAATTAACTGAAATTAATTAACTAATTAATTCAGATTTATTTTTGAATTTAAAATAATTTTTGGAATTAAAATAATAATTTTTGGAATTTTCAGAAATTAAAATCGAATTTTTATAATAAAAATAAATAGAAAATATGATTTTTGAATAATTTTAAAACAGGAATCCTATGTTTGAAAATTCTGGAAACTTTAGGGACTGAATTGTTTCTTCCCCAAAAGTTCATGTACCAAACTGCAATTTTACAACCCCCGTCGCCGGAAAATACAGGGGTGGCCGGAGAACACGATTCCGGCACCCTCACCTCACCACAAGCTCCAGATCACATCTACAGACAACCAGGAACTTATTCATTCAATCAAATCATTCAAATAACCCCAGACTTGGCCGGAAATTGGCCAAGAACATCGCCGGTTTCCGGTGAACTTCGGAAATTTTCAAAACACAACTCCCTTCGATTCAGACATCCTCTGTTAACGAGCTATATACCAATCGATTGCAAATTTCATAAGGAACATAATCCACTATAAATCAACAGCTAATAACCCCTAAATCAAAAAGCCCCAAATTTCAATGGAAAACATTCATACGGGTTATAAAACCTAATTTAAAAATTCGGGAATTAAACCCACTTTTTAGCATGTTATTGAACTCCAAATCAGACGTATGACATATGAAAATCATCAGGAAAACAAGCTCTACAACATGCAAGCATCAAATCATACAAACAATCATCCGAACAAAAATTCATATTTTTAATAAAATTAATTCGAAAATAAATAATTTTTCAAAAAATAAACCTTGATTTCTGCAGTGATTTGGAACACAGAATCTGATAGAACACCTCAAGACCTTCGTTTTGAGTACTCGAGCTTTTCAAACGGACTCCGGTAACACCTCCAATTGTTGGTTTGATTCTCAGAAAAGTTTATGAATATATGAATTTTCTCTGGAAATTTATATAATTACTGACTGCAAATGATTTTTGATACGAAATAAAATACGGTAAAGGCTATTTATAATTACGGAAAATTAATATCCCGTTGGATCATTCCGGATATAAAACGGTACATTTATTTATAAAAACTGATCCAAACGGTATCGGTTTTCGGGACAATTATCCAAATCAGTACAATGTGTACAGCGGTCTTGGTCTCAGTGCCTGGTTACACGTACTACGAGGTGATAATTGGGATAGTTTAATAAAAAGCTCCCATTTATCAAAAATACGAGTTTTATTGATTTACCGAAACGAATATTGTATCAAAAATATTGCGACGGGACCCGCGTAGGACAAACCGTACGCCGGATCGAAAAAGTCGAAACATGGAATATGCTCGGAATATTACAATTAGGTTATGAAGGAGTTCTCAAAAGAGTTTCGGGTTTTAAAAATGTTACAACGGATGACGTCGGTTGGTTCCCGTTTTTATAAAATAGATTTTATATACCCGGAAAAAGATTTTATAAAATTCATATGATTCCTATAAATTCATAAATCAACATAAAAATAATTAGGAAGATATGAAAATTATCTATATTTTATTTTGGACATATAAAAATTAAAATACTCAATTAATAATATTTTTAAACATCCAAACACATTTAACACTTAACAAATAATTCACAGAATAGATATTGAACACATATATTAATTATTTATTAGCAAAAATAATTACACGATATATCCCTGATATTACAATAGGGATTTTAAAATATGTTAACCCATATCCAGTAACTGATTCTTCATCCAAAGAATCTGTGCACAATAGCTTCCTGCAGCAATGTACTTTGCTTCTGCAGTTGATGTGGAAATTGACTTTTATTTCTTGCTAAACCAAGAAACCAATCTGCCTCTAAGAAATTGGCAGCTTCCACTTGTGCTTTTCCTGTCAATTTTGCAACCTGCAAAATCTGCATCTGAGTAACCTATTAGTTTAAAGTCTGATTCTCTAGGATACCACAATCCCAGATCAGCTGTTCCATTAAGATACTTGAAAATTCTTTTCACAGCTGTTAAGTGAGGTTCTATTGGATCTGCTTGAAATCTTGCACAAAGACAGGTAGCATACATGATATCAGGTTTACTAGCAGTTAGATAGAGTAGATAGCTAATCATACCTATGTAATCAGTAATATCTACTGATTTACCAGTATCCTTATCCAATTTTGTTGTAGTGGCCATGGGAGTGGATGCACTTGAACAATCTTGCATTCCAAATTTCTTCAGCAAATTTCTGGTGTACTTGGTTTGACAAATAAAAGTGCCTTCTTCATTCTGCTTGACTTGAAGGCCTAGAAAATAACTAAGTTCCCCCATCATACTCATTTGATATCTTGACTGCATTAATTTGGCAAACTTCTTGCAAAGTCTGTCATTTGTAGAACCAAAGATGATATCATCAACATATATCTGAACCAAAAGAAAGTCCTTTCCATGGTTGAGGTAGAACAGTGTTTTATCAATAGTTCCTTTGTTAAATCCACTTTCCAGAAGAAACTGAGCTAAAGTCTCATACCATGCTCTTGGAGCTTGCTTAAGGCCATAAAGTGCTTTATCAAGCCTGTAGACATGATTTGGAAATTTGGAATCTACAAAGCCTGGAGGTTGTTCAACATATACTTCCTCTTCCAATTCTCCATTGAGAAAAGCACTTTTTACATCCATTTGAAAGACAGTAAACTTTTTGTGAGCAGCATAAGCCAAAAATATTTATGGCTTCCAATCTAGCAACTGGTGCAAATATTTCATCATAATCAATTCCCTCCTATTGAGAATATCCTTTTACAACCAGCCTTGCTTTATTCCTTGTAATTATGCCATCACTATCAGTTTTATTTCTGAACACCCACTTTGTACCAACAATAGATCAGTTCTTTTGTCTTGGCACTAAGGTTCAGAGTTCAGACTTTGTTTCTTTCAAATTCATTTAACTCTTCCTGCATTGCTTGCACCCAGTCAGCATCTTGAAGAGCTTCTTCCACTTTCTTTGGTTCAGTCTGAGAAAGAAAAGAATTATAGAGACATTTACTTGAAGTAGCTGTCCAATAATTAAGTCAGGTGTATGTGATTTAGTCCACTTCCTTGCAGATGGAAGGTTTTCTCTAGAACTGGATGCTCCCCCATGATCCATGCTATCTTCATCAACATTTTCTGATGCTCCCCCTGAAACTATTCTCTCTGAGTTGGATCCTTCAGAAATTGAGTTTTCAGAATTATCAGAACTTGACTTATCAGAACTTGATGAATCAGAACTTGAAGAGCCAGTTGTATGTTCTGATGCTTCTTGAGATGTGGTTATATCTTAAATATGCTCCCCCTGTCACAGGTGCATCTTCCTTTGGCGTAGTCACCACAGTTTCAATAACATCAGACTTTTATCCATCAGAGTTTGCAGTATCAGGAATTAGACTGTCAGGATTTTCAGTATCAGAATTTAATTCTTCATTTTCAAATCTCAGCTGATCATGATCATTGAAATCTTCAAGTCCAGTAATCTTCTTATCATCAAAGGAGACATTGATAGATTTCATGATAACCCTTGTTCTTAAATTGTAGACTCTGAAGGCTTTTGTGGAAAGTGGATATCCAACAAAAATTCCTTCATCAGCTTTTAAATCAAATTTGGATAGATGTTCAGGGTGAGTCTTAAGAACAAAACACTTGCATCCAAATACATGAAAATACTTCAGATTTGGCTTCTTTTTCTTCACCATCTCATATGGTGTCTTTCCATGCTTGTTAATGAGTGTTGCATTCTGAGTAAAACAAGCAGTCTGCACAGCTTCAGCCCAAAAATAGGTTGGTAGCTTTGCTTCATCAAGCATAGTTCGTGCAGCTTCAATAAGAGTTCTATTCTTTCTTTCAACAACTCCATTTTGCTGTGGAGTTCTAGGAGCAGAAAATTACTTCTTGATTCCATGGTCTTTGCAGAACTCTTCCATGATCAAATTCTTGAACTCAGTGCCATTATCACTTCTTATGATCTTCACAGAATCTTTGAACAATTTATCCAGTTGCTTGACATGGTCAATCAAGATAGATGCAGTTTCACTTT
The DNA here is from genome assembly GCF_009905375.1 of Apium graveolens. Taxonomy (NCBI): domain Eukaryota; kingdom Viridiplantae; phylum Streptophyta; class Magnoliopsida; order Apiales; family Apiaceae; genus Apium; species Apium graveolens. Next base: position 249,879,083 of record NC_133649.1, on the reverse strand, counting down.
TTGTGTACAAGAAATACACCCATGTATATCTGGTGAACTCATCTACTATGACCATAGCATATTTCTTCTTTGCAATAGACATGATATTCACTGGACCAAATAGATCTACATGTAGTAGGTGATAAGGCTCAAGAATTGATGATTTAGTCTTGCTCTTGAATGAAGATTTTCTTTATTTAGCCTTCTGACATGAATCACAAACGCTATCAGGAGCAAATACTAATTTTGGCAGTCCTCTCACAAGATCTTTCTTGACTAGTTCATTTATATTGTTGAAATTTAAATGAGAGAGTTTCTTGTGCCAATTCCAGCATTCTTCAATTGATGCTCTACTCATCAGACAGATTGAAGAACCATCAGTACTTGTTGAAAGCTTGGCTTCATAAATATTACCATGCCTGTATCCTTTCAGAACAACTTTTCCTGTAGATTTGCTTACAACTTCACAGTGTTCTTCAAAGAAATCCACATGATAACCTCTGTCATAGATTTGACTAACACTCAGCAGATTGTTTTTAAGTCCTGAGACCGGAGCTACTTCTTTAATGATGACATTCCCAAGATTGATGTTGCCATATCCCAGTGTTTTTCCAATGTTTCCATCTCCATAAGAAACACTTGGGCCAGCTTTCTCCACAAAGTCTGATAGCAGGGCTTTATTTCCAGTCATATGTCCTGAGCATCCACTGTCCAGAACTAGGATGTTTTTCCTGTTGCCCTGCAATCACAAAGACCACTAATGATTAGTTTTAAGGACCCAGACTTGCTTGGATACTTTTGGCCTTATTAAGTTTGTTAACATTTGCAGCGGATTTAACATCAGAGTTTATGTTAACATTTTTCTTATCAGCATTTACACTATCAGACTTTGTATCAAAACTTACACTAGAAGGAACAATGCTAACTTTCTTTAAAGAAGGTTTTATTTGATAATAATCATAGTACAAACTATGATATTCCTTACAAGTATAAATGGAATGCCATAAACTACCATAATGAAAACAAGGATTTTGTGGCCTATATCTAACAGACTGACTCTTAACTCCTGACTTTGAAGGTAAGGAGTTTATGTTCTTATTCTTCTTGCAAAAAGAAGCCAGATGGTTAGTACTTTCACAGTTATGACATGTTTTTCTAGGACCATTAGGAACAGGCTTATAATCATTGCTTTTATTCACACCTTCATTTCCATTCCTATTCTTCCTAGGTGACTTTACCTTGTTTACATTCTTAACATCTTTCAGCTTATGCTTAAGCTGCTTCTTTGTCATTAAGCCTACGTTAACTTTAGTTGTCTTTTCCTGTTTTAGTTTGTCAGAAATTAATTCCTCTTTAACTTCTAATTTCTCAGTATCAGACTTTACAGCTACAAACTTAACAGGTTTTAACTTTGGTTTTTGTTTAACAACTATAGGCTTAATTTCTACAGTTCCTTTATCATTCTTATCATCTCCATAACCTAAGCCTTCTTTCCAGTTTCCACTACTTAACAAATTCTGAGTTGTTCTGCCAGAGTTAGTCCAAGTCCTGATAATCTCTCTTTCCTTTTCTAACTCAGTTTTTAGAGATTCATTCATTTTAAGTACTTCATCCCTAACATAGAAAGCATCATCTCTATCTTTCTGAGTTTGATGGAACATGACTAACTCTTTTTCTAAATAATCATTCCTCTTTTTACAAGCAAGATTTTCAGAAGTTAATCTTTCACATGTTAAAGTCTGATCTCTATAACTAATGAACATGGTTTTAAGATATCTTCTCAACTCATTAATGTCATCAGTATGAAAGGCATAAGTAGTTTGAGGCACCTTTAACTCAGCAGCTTCAGGACTACTATCAGTATTTGCCATCAAGGCATAGTTCACCTCACTTTCAGAATCTGAAGTGTCTGTCCAGCTTTTCTTCTTTGTGACGAGAGCCTTGCCTTTGTCACTCTTCACTTTCTTGCAATTAGGAGATATGTGGCCTTTCTCACCAAAGTTGTAGCATTTTACATTTGTGTAATCTCCTCTTTCAGACTTCCCTCCTTTGCCTTCAGATTTTCTGAAACTCTTCTTATCAGAACTTGCACTCTTCCTGGAAAACCTCTTTCCCTTTCTGAATTTCCTGTATGCAATCCTTATGATTCCTTTCACCATAAGAGCACAGAGCTTCATCATCTCTTCATCAGCATCCATCTCAAGGCAAGCTTTCAGTTTCTGAGTCATCAGCACTATCAGAACTTGATGACTCAGTATCAGACTTTGTGATGAGCGCTTTTCCCTTGCCTTTCCTTGAGGTAGCTGCCTTGAGGGATTCTTCTTCCAGCCTTAAGAGCAACTGTCCTTGACTTTCCTCCTTTCCTCTTGCTTCTTTGTTCCATCTCAAGTTCATGAGTCTAGAGCATCCCATAAATTTCATCAAGAGTTATTTCATCAAGATTATAGTTGTCTCTTATAATTGTTGCCTTCAAATCCCAACTTTCAGGAAGAGCTAACAGGAATTTAAGGTTTGAATCTTCAAGATCATACTCTTTATTAACTAGTGATAAATCATTCAAGAGTTTGACAAATCTGTCATATAAATCAGTCAATGACTCATTAGGCTTTGATTCAAAGTGTTCATACTCTTGAGTGAGTATTATCTTCCTGTTCTTCTTAATCAAATCAGTTCCCTGGCACCTTGTCTCCAAGGCATCCCATATCTCCTTTGCAGTCTTGCAGTTAATTACCCTGTTTGACATTACATTATCAATGGCACTATGCAGCAAGTGTCGTACCTTAGCATCCTTAGCAATTGATGCGATATCTTCAGCAGTGTAATCACTCTTCTCCTTTGGTACAGACTTTGCTGCTTCACCTGCAACTACAACAGCGAGTTTTGTTGGCTTGTGAGGTCCTTCATTGATTTTGTCAAGATATTCTGGATCTGTAGCTTCCAGAAATATAGTCATCCTCACCTTCCATATGGAATATTCAGATAGTTTTAGTATGGGAACTCTAATAGCCTCATATCGACTATGGATTTGAGTCTTTGGGGGTTCTTCAGTTTTGGTGGGCTTGGTTGGATTTTCTGCTTTAGACATGATTGTTTTTGGATCTTAAACTGTTTGTGTGTTAACAGATAGGCTCTGATACCACTTGTTAGGTCACACACACTGTAGAAGGGGGTTGAATACAGTGTTTATCACAATCAAATCGAATTAAAGAACTCAAGTAACAGAAAACAGACTTTATTCAATATAATAAACTCTGTTACAATATGGAATTGTCCTCTCTCAGTGATGAATAAATATCACGAGAGCTGCTAGGGTTACAATTAATAATATTCTTGATAATGATAACACATTGTTAGGTCACACACACACTGTAGAGGGGGTGAATACAGTGTATAGTACACTCAAATTGAACTTTAATAACTTAAGTAACAGAAAACAAACTTTATTAAAACAATAAACTCTGTTACAGTATGGAACTGTTACCTCTCAGTGATGAACAAATATCACGAGAGCTGCTAGGGTTATATAGAATAATAACTTTCGATAATGATAACACTTCTAGTGTAAACCCTATGCCTGTGTTTATATACTACACAGTTACAAGATAATCGCTAATTGATATGGAATATAATTCTGCTTCCTAAAATATATCAATCAAATATCTTTTCTTCCAAGTATTCCATTCTTCACGGAATTCCTTCTTCATGCATATCTCTTCTTATGTTTATCTCGATCTTCTTTCCTTTAATCAGCTACTGTCCTTATCTGATTTTCCTCCTGCACTTAAGTTCTGATATCTATCTTCTGATGATTATCTCCTGATAATATAAGTACTGATATCCTTAAGTCCTGACTTCCAGTATAAGTATTGATCAACAGTTAAGTACTGATTTATCCTGTTCACGTAAGATCTGAAAGCTAAACATAAAACATATTAGCCATGACATTATCAAATATATCTAACAATCTCCCCAACTTGTAAATTAACAAAATATACAAGTTTTAACAGATATTTGATGATATCAAAAACATTAAGTACAAATGCATGAGAAATAGACTAGATAACTACAACTTACAGTCCTTAAAGTTTTTACCAATTTCAACTTCTGATAACAACTTCAATCTGTATAAATATCAAAATTTAAGCAGTTGTAGATCTTCGACTTGGCTTCTTCATTTTCTGATCTCTCTGATGTCAGGAGTTGTTCTGAGATAGTTCTTCAACAAACATTTCTCATTATATCTTAGTTCATCAATAATTCTCCTTTTAACACCTTTAAGTTCTGCAGTATCTTCACCAGTTTGAAAGATTGCAGCTCTGAGATCATTAATCTTTGCTTTCCTTAACTCCTGATCTAGTCTTATGACATAAGCTTTGTCAGATTCAAGATTGAATTCAAGTCCCTTAATACCAAGATACGTTCTGATCTGTGCAGTATTAGGCTTCATATCAACAATATCACCATTGTGATCTCTGTACTTTGGAACATATATGCTGTCAGACTTAACAGAATAAAGCCTTTTCTGTCTCTGAATCTGTTCTTTTAAGTAGTTTGCAGTAGTCTCTGTTATTCTGTCATCCACTTGAAGTAAGAAAAGTACATGCTCCAATTCTTCAAAATACTTCAAAGGAATGGCATTTTGTCTTATATGATAAACCCTACCATCTGTCATGAAATACAAAATGATGTATTCTTTCAAGTAGGTATGGTAAACCATCTGTACAGATTCCAGTTGATTCAATCTCTCAGGAGTTGCTCCAATACCTGGTTCACTCAAGGAATTTGGATCATTGGTAGTGTTGTGTACTCTTCTTTCATCAGCACTTCCCAATCCATTTTTATCTCTAGCTTGCCTTTCCAGTAACTACTCTTGCTTCAAAACCACTTGCAGTAGTCTTCAAAGATTGAGTCTGTTTTGCTTTAGTGAATCCTCGTAGGAGTGTTTTAGATCTATTTTCTGATATCAAGTTAACTTGAGCACTGTCAGAGGTTACTTGCTTCTTCTGAATATCAGAACTTACAATTTCTTAACTCTGAACAACTTGAGCCATGTCAGAGGTTGTTTTAAGAACTTTTCTTGTAGTCAGAGCAAGATCATCTTTTCCACCAGTAATTTCTTCTTCCTCAGGAGGTACATAAGGCTTGATAGGTTCACCAACCTTTTCTTTACCCTTGGATCTTGGATCTATTTGTGGTTGTGATCTAGCCAAAGTTTCTTCAGTATGTATCCTTTCTTTGATCACAATGCCTTTAGGTTTTGGAAGTAACTTTTTACCAGAAGCTTCAGATTTAGATGCGACTTTCTCTGATTTAAGTCTGGCTTCTTCTTCCTTTAAACTTTCCAAGTCCATCCCTGGATTTTCTTGAAGAAATAACTGTCTTGACATTTCCTCATCAAGATCTAGAAGTTCATCAGAACTTATCCTTTTACCAGCAGCAGAACTTATTCTTTTCCCAGTATCAGAACTTGTTCTGTGACTAGCTTGTCTTGATGTAAACCTTCTACCTTGACTATGACCACTACCCATTCCAGAAGTTCCTTGGTCATCTTTTCCATCATCCTTTCCTTGTAGTGTCTTGTTGGTTTTGCATTTGGACTTAATTACCTTCTCCCCCTTTTTGGCATCAGCAGGTAATAAAAGAGAGATAAGTAGTTCCACTGAGGTCTGGATTTCAGTAAGTTGCGATTGCTGAGAAGCTTGATTTGTCAGAATTTGATCAATCTGAGCTTGTTGTTTCTCTTGAGTTTTCTCAATATAAGCAACCCTGTCAATGGTAGGCTGGAAGAACTTTTTCTTATCAATTTTCCAAACTTGTTCCTGTTTGATAAAGTTCTCCTGAATCTTGTGTAGCTCTGCATGAGTATTGGAATGAAGACCTTGTAGATATTTAGTACTCAATGCAGTGACTCTAAGCTGGGTTTTAAAATCATCAGAATTTAACATATCATCAGCTTTAGTAAAGTGCTCAGCAAGATGTAAGGCATTTGGAACACATGAAACTGAGTTCCATTCCTTAGTCCACTCCTGACCTGCAGGATTTTCACTCCAAGGTACTGGTGCATCCCTGATAACAAACTCCTTTACCAGTTCAGACTTAGGAAGATTCAGTGGAGGAGTATATCCTGAAGGACCTGCTTCATCAGCATCTACAGTTGTAGCAGCTTCACCAGTATCTCCAACATTTGCTAGCATCAGAACTTAAAGAATCAGTATCTTCTGACAAGACAACAGTGTGAGTAGCAATGGAGGCTTCAGCATCCTCTAATTGCTGATTTGATACTAAGTTCTGATCAACAGCCATATCCTGATGCTCACCTAAAATCTGATCATCAGCATCTTGATGCAGAGAAGGTGTTGTTGATAACTCTGGAGTTTGAACATCATCAATAACAGGTGTTGTGGAAGGATTATTTGCTTGTTGGAGCGTCTAAGAAAAGTATTGCAGGCACAACCAGGTTCTGAAGATCAATTTCAGCACTTGTGCCTGGATCAACAAGAGACACAGAAGGTGAATTAGCCTTGTCAGATACAGCTTCCTGAGATGGAGTTGAAGGAGAAGAAGTGACTGGAGCAAATTTCTTGCCTTGTGAGATCAGAGATTCCTGATCCCCTTCCTTAGCTGCTTCCTCCTCATCATCTGAAACTGGCCTTTGTGCCCTCTGTTTCTTGTACTTCCTTGTTGATGTGGATTCCTTGGGAGTTTCAGGAACTGTCATACGTCTAAGCCTCTTGAGAAGCCTAGAACCCCCAATTTCAGAATCCTTCTGAGAAGTTGCTTTCTCAGCTTCAAATACCACAGGTTCTGAAGAAGGAATCTGATCCTCAGAATCTGATTCATCTCTCAAAGTAAATCTCCTCCTCTTTTGAGGTGTTTGAGGAACAGTCTTTGTTCTCTTTGGCTTAGAGGATGTAGGCTTCACAGTAGGTACTGAAGAAGAAGGTTGAGCAGTCTGTGAAGTGAAGAGATAGGATTTGAGATAAGTTCTAAGGGTAGGTTGAGTAAAATGAGAGGTAGGTACTGAAGTTGATGGATTTTGATTATGGTGAGTTGGTTGAACAGTTGAGTAAACAGATTTGTAAGTAGCAGGATCAGCATTTACCAGAATCTGTTTCACAGACTGAGGAATCTGTAATGGTCTCACCATTGATTTCTTTGTGTCAGCATCTATCAGGTTGTTAAAGTACCTTTTTGCAACCTTAAAAGGTGGGGTTTGAGTGCTGACTAACTGGGGTTCATCAGTACAGTAAGTGTAAATAAGTTGACAGAATCTAGCAAAATAAACAACATCTCGATCCTCTGTCATCCTATCCCCAATAAAACCAATTAAAGCAGGTGCAAAATCAAAGTGAGTTTGATTGATAAGGGAATACCCGATGTGCTGACTCATGATTGGGATAGCATCAAAGTTTGAACATTTGTTCCCAAAAGCTTTGGTGATGCAATCAAAGAAGAAACTCCATTCTCTTCTGATATTAGCCCGTTTTAACTGTCCAAGTTTCGTCAGACTCTTTTCATATCCCAATTCAGCCATTAACTCCCGAAGGGCTGAGTCCTCTGGAATTGAGAAAGTACAATCTTCTGGAAGATGTAAAGCCCTGCGTACTGTACCAGGAGTGACTACAATGGATGAATCACCCACTTGGAAGATAATACTGGGAGTTCCACGTTTACCACCATCATCAAAAACTGCCAGTCCTCCAGAACCTCAGAACTTGTTGACTTGAAAATAATTCAGGCTGAGTTAAGGCATAACCAACCTCACTATGTGCAAGAAGATCTTGCACAAAGTGCAATTCAGATGGAGCTTCAGCATGATCAAGAATTGCAGCATAGTTGTTTGGAACAAACTTTGCTCCATCAATGATTAAATCCTTTGGTGCCATGTGAAAAAAATTGAGAATTAAGTATGCCGGATGGGTGTTTGATATAATATCTGTATGAAAACAACGGAAATAGTAGAGTGAAGGAGAGTAAAAGTAAGAAGAGAGATAAAAGATGAAGAAATTAAAAGATTAAAGAAATCTTCTCTCTGCTGTACTTATACAAAAAAAATATTACCGTTGGACACCTGTCAGACATGCAGTAATAACGGATAGTTACTGGGCTCGAGAAAATAGTAATCATTACTTACCCATTTGCCGAGTTTCAAGGAAAACTGTTCCATTTATCAAGGGAAATAATTCAAATTTTAACCTGTTATCACTGATTGAATTATTTGTCACTGCAACATTAATATTCTGAAAATAAATCATGTTAAAAATGACCGAGATAATGTCGATGAATAAGTGCTGACAGAGAATCAGAACTTAAATAAAAGAACAATTTAAATGGTCATCAGAATATCAATCAGGATTTATCAACACAAGATAAAATAACTCAGAGACAAAATCTTGAAGTAAAAACAATTTTCATTAATATATCAAGTCAATACATTTATGAAATGAAAATGACATCAATACTTATACAAGATTTGCCCTAAGCTTCTAATCCTAACGTCAACAGCTTTAGTCCTAGCTAAGAAGCCTGACAAAGCTGATGATGAAGAAGAACAGGAAGAAGACGAGATTAAGTCATCTTCCTCTTCCTATCTTTGACGAACAAGATGGCAAGTCGTATGATTCGCTCTTGCTGACGGATAGCTTCCCGCCTCTCCTCCTCCAATCGCTCTAGATAGCGATGGTAATCCATATATAAGAAAAGAAGGTGAATCAGCACCTCCTGTGGGACAGAATCCCAGATCTCCTCAGGAATGGCTGTTACATGCCACTCCTGCTGCCAATCGGCACAACTTAGCTCCATTGTGAAGGTTTGGTTGTTCAAAAACATGTTGTATCGAACCATTGTGTTTTTGATAGAAGAAGGAGGATAAGTGTGTGAGAAGAATATGATGGAGAGACTGATGTGAAGTGGTTTCTTATATAGGCAAGAGAATGCCAAGAGACGCAAAGATATTTAATGCTGACAGGTAGAATTAATTCTACCTCGTCTCCCTAGACTTTGAAAAAGAATAACAGTCATTGGAAAGAGGAAGCATCGTCTAGACCGCACAAAACACAAGAAACAGTGGTCTGTCAAGTACAAATACATTAATCCTAATCACAGTGACTATTAATCTTCCACTTCAACATATTTGAGTACAAACTGAGACTGTTATCAAATTTTATTCAAAGATATGCCAAGTAAAGGATTAGACTGAGAAATCAGAACTTAGACCTATACCAGAACTTAACAGTCATCAAAACATAATTTCTTAACTCGAAAAAGGAATGCCAATCTTAGTAAATACTCATACAAGTTCTGAGTTATGGACGTCAGTACTTAATCATCAGAACGTGTAGCTTAGAACTTGTTCTCAGAATTTGTGTAATAATGACACATTGACTGTTTTATCTAAAATAACATAGACCACCACAGAAATTTTCATCATTCAGATGGAGTGATTAGTGTGTGCATTAAGCTAAAAACAGACAAAGAGTAAAGTCTGATTCACTGCAGTACATCTTAGAAATAAGGCATAACTAAAATTTTGCTAAAGATCTGTCATTGTCCTGAAACCGACTGAAGAATGAGTTTATGCTTGAGTCCACCTCAACTATTTTGTGCTAATTTTATGCATCTTTTGAAATTCTATTTTACAGTGGCTTCTCAGTGTAAGTGAGTCACTGACTGTTTATCAGAATTTATACTATTTTCAGAGTATTTCTCCAGTAATCATAGAGTGTGAAAAGTTACCAAGAAAATATTTAGCTTTTCTGATGCATATTTACTTAATACCAGCAATGCACTTGGGTCGTCCCTTCCACATTTTTACTCTAGATCTCAAAGGAGTACCTGATTTTAATCTTTGATCTTTTTGCTTTTGCTGTTGATAAGAGAGGTCTATCAGCACTTAGTACATTCAGCAGATTTACTAGTATCAGAACTTAACAGATGAGTAGCATTATTCTAATTTGTGACTTAGTAATAAGATAGACAGAGTGAACTTAACTAAGCTCAGTTATCAGAATTTGCTAGTGTCATAAGATTTCCACTGAAATAATTACTTCTTCCATGGAATCATTTGTTTATTGAAGACTACTAGGTCAGTATCTAGCACAGTTATCCTCATAGGATTGAATAGGTACTAGGACAGACATATCACTTATCAGAGTTTAGAAATATATATCAGACAACAGTCAGTACTTAAAGACATTTATCAATTAAGCACAGAATACACAATGAGATGAATTCTGTAAATACTGAGCATAAAGTCTGATAACACAGAACAAATCTAAGCAGATTTAGAGAAGGAACCTGAAACCATTCCAAGTTCATTTACCAATCTTGTAAAAGTAGCTTCACATAATGGTTTTGTGAAGATATCTGCCAACTGTTGATCTGTGGGAACAAAATGCAATTCCACTGTACCTTCATCCACATGTTCCCTGATGAAGTGGTACCTGATGCTGATGTGCTTTGTCATTGAGTGTTGAACTGGATTACCTGTCATAGCAATAGCACTTTGATTATCACAGTAAATAGGGATTTTGAAATATGTTAACCCATAATCCAGTAACTGATTCTTCATCCAAAGAATCTGTGCACAACAGCTTCCTGCAGCAATATACTCTGCTTCTGCAGTTGATGTGGAAATTGACTTTTGTTTCTTGCTGTACCAAGAAACCAATCTGCCTCCAAGAAATTGGCAGCTTCCACTTGTGCTTTTCCTGTCAATTTTGTAACCTGCAAAATCTGCATCTGAGTAACCTATTAGTTTAAAATTTGATTCTCTAGGATACCATAATCCCAGAGCAGCTGTTCCTTTAAGATACTTAAAGATTCTTTTTACAGCTGTTAAGTGAGGTTCTCTTGGATCTGCTTGAAATCGTGCACAAAGACAGGTAGCATACATGATATCAGGTCTACTAGCAGTTAGATAGAGTAGAGAGCTAATCATACCTCTGTAGTCAGTAATATCTACTGATTTACCGGTATCCTTATCCAGTTTTGTTGCAGTGGCCATTGGAGTCGATGCGCTTGAACAATCTTGCATTCCAAATTTCTTTAGCAAGTTTCTGGTGTACTTGGTTTGACAAATAAAAGTGCCTTCTTCATTCGGCTTGACTTGAAGGCCCAGAAAATAGCTAAGTTCCCCCATCATACTCATCTGATATCTTGACTGCATAAGTTTGGCAAACTTCTTGCAAAGTTTGTCATTTGTAGATCCAAAAATGATATCATCAACATAAATCTGGACCAGAAGTAAGTCCTTTCCATGGTTGAGGTAGAACAGTGTTTTTTCTATTGTCCCTCTGTTGAATCCACTTTCCAGAAGAAACTGAGCTAAAGTCTCATACCATGCTCTAGGAGCTTGCTTAAGTCCATAAAGTGCTTTGTCAAGTCTGTAGACATAATCTGGATGTTTGGTATCTACAAAACCTGGAGGTTGTTCAACATATACCTCTTCCTCCAATTCTCCATTGAGAAAAGCACTTTTCACATCCATTTGAAAGACAGTAAACTTTTTGTGAGCAGCATAAGCCAAAAATATCCATATGGCTTCTAACCTAGCAACTGGTGCAAATGTTTCATCATAATCAATTCCCTCCTGTTGAGAATATCCTTTTGCAACCAGCCTTGCCTTATTCCTTGTAATTATGCCATCACTGTCAGTTTTGTTTCTGAATACCCACTTTGTACCAACAACAGATCTATTCTTTGGTCTTGGTACTAGGGTCCAGACTTTGTTTCTTTCAAATTCATTCAACTCTTCCTGCATTGCTTGCACCCAATCAGCATCTTGAAGAACTTCTTCCACTTTCTTTGGCTCAGTCTGAGAGAGAAAAGAATTGTAAAGACACTCATTTGAAGTACATGTTCTAGTTCTGACACCTGCATCAGGATTTCCAATTATCAAATCAGGTGTATGTGATTTTGTCCACTTCCTTGCAGATGGAAGGTTTTCTCTAGAACTGGATGCTCCCCCATGATCCATGCTATCTTCATTTTCATTTTCTGATGCTCCCCCTGAAACTATGCTTTCTGAGTTGGATTCTTCAGTATTTAGATTTTCAGTACTATCAGAACTTGGTTTATCAGAACTTGACGAATCAGAACTTGAAGAGCCAGATGCATGTTCGAATGTTTCTTGAGATGTGGTAGGATTTTGAGTATGCTCCCCCTGCATAGGGGCATCTTCATTTAACATAGTCACCACAGTTTCAATAACATCAGAGTTTAATCCATCAGAGTTTGCAGTATCAGGACTTAGACTGTCAGGATTTTCAGTATCAGAATATGAGTCTTCATTTTCAAATCTCAGCTGATCATGGTCAACTGAAATCTTTAAGACCAGTGATCTTCTTGTCATCAAAAGAGACATTGATAGATTCCATGACCACTTTTGTTCTCAAATTATAGACTCTGAAGGCTTTTGTGGAAAGTGGATATCCAACAAAGATTCCTTCATCAGCTTTTAGATCAAACTTTGATAGCTGTTCAGGATGAGTCTTGAGAACAAAACACTTGCATCTAAATACATGAAAATATTTCAGATTTGGCTTCTTTTTCTTCACCATCTCATATGGTGTTTTTCCATGCTTGTTAATGAGTGTTGCATTTTGAGTAAAACAAGCAGTCTGCACAGCTTCAGCCCAGAAATAGGTTGGAAGCTTTGCTTCTTTAAGCATTGTACGTGCAGCTTCAATGAGAGTTCTATTCTTCCTTTCAACAACTCCATTTTGCTGTGGAGTTCCAGGAGCAGAAAATTCCTGCTTTATTCCATGGCTTTTGCAGAACTCTTCCATTATCAAATTCTTGAACTCAGTGCCATTATCACTCCTTAAAATTTTCACAGAATCTTTGACCATTTTATCCAGCTGTTTGACATGATCAATCAAGATAGATGCAGTTTCACTTTTTGTGTGCAAGAAATACACCCATGTGTATCTGGTGAACTCATCCACTATGACCAACGCATATTTCTTCTTTGCAATAGACATGACATTTACTGGACCAAATAGATCAACATGTATAAGATGATAAGGCTCAAGAATTGATGATTCAGTCTTGCTCTTGAATGAAGATTTTCTTTGTTTGGCTTTCTGACATGAATCACAAAGACCATCAGGAGCAATTACTGTGTTTGGCAATCCTCTCACAAGATCTTTCTTGACCAGTTCATTTATATTGTTGAAATTTAAATGAGAGAGTTTCTTATGCTAATTCCAGCTTTCTTCAATTGATGCTCTACTTAACAGACAGATTGCAGAGCCATCAGTACTTGTTGAAAGCTTGGCTTCATAAATGTTACCACGTCTGTATCCTTTCAGAACAACTTTGCCTTTGGATTTACTCACAACTTCACAGTGTTCTTCAAAGAAATCAACATGATAACCTCTGTCACAGATTTAACTTATACTCAGTAGGTTGTGTTTAAGTCCTGAGACCAGAGCTACTTGTTTAATGATGATATTCCCAAGATTGATATTGTCATATCCCAATATTTTTCCAATGTTGCCATCTCCATAAGAAACACTTGGGCCAGCTTTCTCCACAAAGTCTGATAGCAGGGCCTTATTTCCAGTCATATGTCCTGAACATCCACTGTCCAGAACTAGAATATTTTTCCTGTTGCCCTGCAATCACAAAGACCACTAATTATTAGTTTTAAGGACCCAGACTTGCTTGGATCCTTTGGCCTTATTAAGTTTGTTAACATTTGCAGCGGATTTAGCATCAGAGTTTATGTTAACATTTTTCTTATCAGAATTTACATTATCAGACTTTGAATCAGAATTTACACTAGAAGGAACAATGGAAACTTTCTTCAAAGAAGGTTTTATTTGATAATAATCATAGTACAAACTATGATATTCCTTACAAGTATAAATGGAATGCCATAAATTACCACAATGAAAACAAGGATTTTGTGGTTTGTATCTAACTGACTGACTCTTAACTCCTGATTTTGAAGGTAAGGAGTTAATATTCTTATTTTTCCTGCAAAAAGAAGCCAGATGGTTAGAACTTCCACAATTATGACATGTTTTCCTAGGAGCATCAGGAACAGGTTTATAATCATTGCTTTTATTCACACCTTCCTTTCCATTCCTACTTTTCCTAGGTGATTTTACCTTGTTTGCATTCTTGACATCTTTCAGCTTATGCTTAAGCTGCTTCTTTGTCATTAAGCCTATGTTTACTTCATCTGTCTTTTCCTGTTTTAGTTTGTCAGAAGTTAATTCCTCTTTAACTTCTGATTTCTCATTATCAGACTTTACAGTTACAAACTTAACAGGTTTTAACTTTGGCTTTTGCTTAACAACAGGCTTAATTTCTTCAGTTCCTTTATCATTCTTATTCTCTCCATAACCTAAGCCCTCTTTCCAATTTTCACTACTTAGCAAATTTTGAGTTGTTCTGCCAGAGTTAGTCCAAGTCCTGATTATCTCTCTTTCTTTTTCTAACTCAGTTTTTAGAGATTCATTCATTTTTAGCACTTCATCCCTAACATAAAAAGCATCATCTCTATCATGCTGAGTTTGATGGAATATAACTAACTCTTTTTCTAAGAAATCATTTCTTTTCTTAAAAGCAAGATTTTCAGAAGTTAATCTTTCACATGTTAAGGTTTGATCTCTATAACTAACAAACATGGTTTTAAGATATCTTCTCAACTCATTAATATCATCAGTATGAAAAGCATAAGTAGTCTGAGGTACCTTTGTTTCAGCAGCTTCAGAACTGCTCTCAGCACTTTCTTTATCAGCATTTGCCATCAATGTATAGTTCTCCTCACTTTCAGAGTCTGAAGTGTCTGTCCAGCTTTTCTGCTTTGTGACAAGAGCCTTGCCTCTGTCACCCTTTACCTTCTTGCAGTCAGGAGATATGTGGCCTTTCTCACCACAGTTATAGCATTTAACATTGGTATAATCTCCTCTGTCAGACTTTCCTCCTCTGCCTTCAGATCTTCTGAAATTCTTCTTATCAGAACTTATGCTTTTTCTGGAAAACTTTTTTCCCTTCCTGAACTTCCTGTATGCAATCTTGGTGATTCGTTTCACCATAAGAGCACACAGCTTCATCATCTCCTCATCAGCATCGGTCTCAGGTAAGCTTTCAGAATCTGAGTCATCATCACTCTCAGAACTTGATGACTCAGTATCAGACTTTATGAAAAGAGCTTTACCCTTGTCTTTCTTTGAGGAAGCTGCCTTGGGGAATTCTTCTTCAGCCTTAAGAGCGACTGTCCTTGACTTTCCACCTTTCCTCTTGCTTCTTTATTCCATCTCCAGCTCATGAGTCTTGAGCATTCCATAGATTACATCAAGAGTTGTTTCATCAAGATTGTAGTTGTCTCTTATTGTCGTTGCCTTCAAATCCCAGCATTCAGGAAGAGCTAACAGGAACTTAAGGTTTAAATCTTCAAGATCATACTCTTTATCAACCAATGACAAATCATTCAAAAGTTTGACAAATCTATCATATAAATCATTCAATGACTCATTAGTCTTTGAGTCAAAGTGTTCATACTCTTGAGTGAGTATTGTCTTCCTGTTCTTCTTAATTGTGTCAGTTCCCTGACACCTTATTTCCAGAGCATCCCATATCTCCTTAGTAGTCTTGCAGTTGATTACCCTGTTTGACATTACATTATCAACGGCACTATGCAGTAAGTGTCGTACCTTAGCATCCTTAGCAATTGATGCTATGTCTTCAGCAGTATAATCACTCTTCTCCTTTGGTACGGTCATTGCTGCTTCACCTGCAACTGCAAC
Source organism: Apium graveolens (assembly GCF_009905375.1). Lineage (NCBI taxonomy): Eukaryota > Viridiplantae > Streptophyta > Magnoliopsida > Apiales > Apiaceae > Apium > Apium graveolens. The sequence goes on along the minus strand of NC_133649.1, from coordinate 249,863,343 downwards.
TGCGAGTTTGGTTGGTTTGTGAGGACCTTCCTTGATTCTATCCAGGTATTCTGGATCTGTTGCTTCCAGGAACATGGTCATCCTTACCTTCCATATGGGATATTCAGATGGTCTCAGTATGGGGACTCTGATGGTCTCATACCGACTCTGAATTAGTGTCTTTGGTGGTTCCTCAGTTGTAGTAGGCTTACTTGGAGTTTCTGTGTCCGACATGATTGTGTTTGGATCTTTAACTGTATGTAAGTTAACAGATAGGCTCTGATACCAATTGTTAGGTCACACACCCACTGTAGAGGGGGTGAATACAGTGTATAGTACACTCAAATCGAACTTTAATAACTTAAGTAACTAGAAAACAAACTTTATTAAAACAATAAACTCTGTTATAGTATGGAACTGTTACCTCTCAGTGATGAACAAATATCACGAGAGCTGCTAGGGTTATATAGAATAATAACTTTCGATAATGATAACACTTCTAGTGTAAACCCTATGCCTGTGTTTATATACTACACAGTTACAAGATAATCGCTAATTGATATGGAATATAATTCTGCTTCCTAAAATATATCAATCAAATATCTTTTCTTCCAAGTATTCCATTCTTCACGGAATTCCTTCTTCATGCATATCTCTTCTTATGTTTATCTCGATCTTCTTTCCTTTAATCAGCTACTGTTCTTATCTGATTGTCCTCCTGCACTTAAGTTCTAATATCTATCTTCTGATGATTATCTCCTGATAATATAAGTACTGATATCCTTAAGTCCTGACTTCCAGTATAAGTACTGATCAACAGTTAAGTACTGATTTATCCTGTTCACGTAAGATCTGAAAGCTAAACATAAAACATATTAGCCATGACATTATCAAATATATCTAACACACATATAGTGTAAACCCTATGTCTGTGTTTATATATCACACAGTTACAAGATAATCGCTAATTGATATGGAATAGAATTCTGCTTCCTAAAATATATCAATCTGTTATCTTTTCTTCCAAGTATTCCATTCTTCACAGAATTCCTTCTTCATGCATATCTCTTCTTATGTTTGTCTTGATCTTCTTTCCTTTCAATCAGCCGCCTTCCTTATCTGAAAGTTTCCTTTAAGTCCTGATATTATCTCCTGATAAATATCTCATGAAGCTTAAGTACTGATAACTTAAGTTCTGACTTCAGTATAAGTGTTGATTTCAGTTAAGTACTGATTTGTCCTATTTAAGTAAGATCTGAAAACTAAACATAAATCATATTAGACATGACATTATCAAATATATCTAACAGTAAATATATCTGCAAACTGCTTTTCACTTGGAACAAAATGAAGTTCCACAATACCATTCATCACATGTTCCTTAATAAAGTGGTACTTGATGTCTATGTGCTTTGTTCTTGAGTGCTGTACTGGATTTTCAGTGATGGCAATTGCACTTGTGTTATCACATAAAATAGGAATTATGTCCACTTGTAGACCATAGTCCAACAGTTGGTTTTTCATCCATAAAATTTGTTCACAGCAACTACCAGCAACAATATATTCACCTTCAGCTATAGAAGTAGAAACTAAATTTTTCTTTTTACTGAACCAGGATACAAGCTTGTGTCCTAGAAATTGACAGGTTCATGTTGTACTTTTTCTCTCTATTTTACAACCTGCATAATCTACATCTGAATAACCAATTAGATCAAAACCAGAATCTCTAGGGTACCAAATATCAAGTTTTGGTGTTCCCTTGAGATATCTGAAAATTCTCTTTATAGCTACTAAGTGAAATTCTCTAGGATCAGCCTGAAATCTAGCACAAAGACAAGTAGCAAACATTATATCTGGCCTACTAGCTGTTAAGTAAAGAAGTGAGCCAATCATGCCCCTATAGCTTGAAATATTCAAAGACTTTTCAGTAGTGTTTAATTCAAGTTTAGTTACAGTGGCTAGGAGAGTTTTTGCAGATGTACAATCCATTAGATCAAACTTCTTTAAAAGATCATAAATATATTTAGTTTGAATTATGAATATTCCATCAATTCAAAATAGAATCAGTTGATAAATCATGTATTTTATGATTATCAAAAACAATATAATAATTTAGATTGGAATTCTCGAACGACGGTGTGTTGTCACCGGTGATCAACCACGGAGCAACACCGGTATACCGAAGTATATCCAACTAAACAAATGGGGCACCCAAGGCACATATCGGCCTAAAGGTATTATATCCTGTATAATACCTAAATCTCCGCTGGACCGCCACCACGGCCTGTTACACAATTTGTGAATCATTCAATCTTAAAACATTTTGTTGAGAGGGGTCATAATACTCGACACCCTTATAAATTTTATTCACCCATTTACTTGGGCAGAAAACCCAAAACAACGTCATATTTCTCAAAATCCAAAACATTTATAAATCCGATAGTTGGATAAGTGAAACACTTTACTATTCTGAACATAGAATTGCAGATAAGTACTTGCATAAACGGAATAATTTATTTCAACGATATGTAAAACATTTATCTATTAAGAACTGAGAATAGGGAAAGCAATACTTGCATTATAGGATTCAAAATAAATATCACTTGAGCAATAAGTGATGATAGGGATACTTGCCTTTGGTTTTTAGTAGTTAGTCATACTCACAATACCACAATTATCTCGGTCTGGCATCTCAAGGCATCACCGTCTTTCTTTTTAACACTTTATTGATATGTTGCTCCTGCGATTGCTAGTAGCCAGTTATCCAATACCATTCCATCTCATTCTTTCCAATGTCTTGTCTCGATCAACTCGAGCGATCCGCATCTATAATTAAAAGATATAATTTTAATCGCCTAAACGATAATTACTCGACGAACTGCGCGTCAAAATCCTATCGTCTACCCATACGATAGCCCACATATAAAGAAGACAGTCAAATACAAGACTCTTGACCCATGTATGCACGTAAACACATAACTCATGTATCATAAAATTTAAATTGCATATGACTCGGTTCGTCAAAAGGTTCGACTTGGTACGCTTAAAACTGATATCGAGTTAAAAATATTATTTATCGTTCAAAAATCGACTAAGAATTAACTGGCAAAACAAGAGACCTTTCGAAACAAAAGGATTTGGGTCTCGAAAGAATTTTTATTGAAAGTGGAATATTTTTCTGAGTCAATATACGTTCGTTTGGTATTAAACGGACGAACGGTTTATTTATTACGAATAAAATAAGAATAAATCAATTAATAATAATATAAATTGATTTTTAAATACCTAAATATATTTTGAAAGTTCAAAATAATTTTTTAAATCAATATTTAGGAAAAATCATAACTAAAAATGATTTTCCCATAATTTTTGGAATTAAAATAAAATTAATACAAATTATCTAAATAAACTGATTAATTATCAAAATAATTAATCAATTTAAATGAACAAAATTTTCGAATTTTGAAAATAATAAAAGAAAATATTTTTTGGAATTTAAAATAATTAAGTAAATAATTTTTAGAATTCAAAATATCAATGTCTCTTTTGATGACAAGAATATTACTGGTCTTGAAGATTTTATTCATCATGATCAGCTGAGATTTGAAAATGAAGACTCAAGTTCTGATACTGAAAATCCAGACATTCTAAGTCCTGATACTGTAAACTCTGATGGATTAAACTCTGATATTATTAAAACTGTGGTGACTATGCCAAAGGAAGATGCACCTATGCAGGGGGAGCATACTCAAGAACATACCACATCTCAAGAAGCATAAGAACATACATCTGGCTCTTCAAGTTTTGATTTGTCAAGTTCTGATAAGCCAAGTTCTGATAGTTCTGAAAATCTAAATTCTGAAGAATCCAACTCAGTGAGCATAGTTTCAGGGGGAGCATCAGAAAATGAAAATGAAGACAATATGGATCATGGGGGAGCATCCAGTTCTAGAGAAAACCTTCCATCTGCAAGGAAGTGGACTAAATCACATACACCTGATTTGATAATTGGAAATCCTGATGCAGGTGTCAGAACTAGAACAGGTACTTCAAACAAATGTCTTTACAATTCTTTTCTCTCTCAGACTGAGCCAAAGAAAGTGGAAGAAGCTCTTCAAGATGCTGATTGGGTGCAAGCAATGCAGGAAGAGTTAAATGAATTTGAAAGAAACAAAGTCTGGACCCTAGTGCCAAGACCAAAGAATAGATCTGTTGTTGGTACAAAGTGGGTGTTCAGAAATAAAACTGACAGTGATAGCATAATTACAAGGAATAAGGCAAGGCTGGTTGCAAAAGGATATTCTCAATAAGAGGGAATTGATTATGATGAAACATTTGCACCAGTTGCTAGGTTAGAAGCCATAAGGATATTTTTGGCTTATGCTGCTCACAAAAAGTTTACTGTCTTTCAAATGGATGTGAAAAGTGCTTTTCTCAATGGAGAATTGGAGGAGGAAGTATATGTTGAACAACCTCCAGGCTTTGTAGATTCCAAACATCCAGATTATCTCTACAGGCTTGATAAAGCATTTTATGGACTTAAGCAAGCTCCTAGAGGATGGTATGAGACTTTAGCTCAGTTTCTTCTGGAAAGTGGATTCAATAGAGGAACTATAGACAAAACACTATTCTACCTCAACCATGGAAAGGACTTACTTCTGGTCCAGATTTATGTTGATGATATCATTTTTGGGTCTACAAATGACAGACTTTGCAAGAAGTTTGCCAAACTGATGCAGTCAAGGTATCAGATGAGTATGATGGGGGAACTTAGCTATTTTCTGGGCCTTCAAGTCAAGCAGAATGAAGAAGGCACTTTTATTTGTCAAACTAAGTACACCAGAAACTTGCTGAAGAAATTTGGAATGCAAGATTGTTCAAGTGCATCCACTCCCATGGCCACTGCAACAAAACTGGATAAGGATAATGGTAAATCAGTAGATATTACTGATTACAGAGGTATGATTGGCTCTCTACTCTATCTAACTGCTAGTAGACCTGATATCATGTATGCTACCTATCTCTGTGCAAGATTTCTAGCAGATCCAAGAGAATCTCACTTAACAGCTGTGAAAAGAATTTTCAAATATCTTAAGAGAACAGCTGATCTGGGATTATGGTATCCCAGAGAATCAGATTTTAAACTAATAGGTTACTCCGATGCAGATTTTGCAGGTTGCAAAATTGACAGGAAAAGCACAAGTGGAAGCTGCCAATTTCTTGGAGGCAGATTGGTTTCTGGGGTTTAGCAAGAAACAAAAGTCAATTTCCACATCAACTGCAGAAGCAGAATATATTGCTGCAGGAAGCTGTTGTGCACAGATTCTTTGGATGAAGAATCAGTTACTGGATTATGGATTAACATATTTCAAAATCCCTATTTACTGTGATAATCAAAGTGCTATTGCTATGACAGGTAATCCAGTTCAACACTCAATGACAAAGCACATCAGCATCAGGTACCACTTCATCAGGGAACATGTGGATGAAGGTACAGTGGAATTGCATTTTGTTCCCACAGATCAACAGTTGGCAGATATCTTCACAAAACCATTATGTGAAGCTACTTTTACAAGATTGGTAAATGAACTTGGAATGGTTTCAGGTTCCTTCTCTAAATCTGCTTAGTTTTGTTCTATTGCATCAGACTTTATGATCAGTATTTACAGAATTCAATCTCTTTGTGTATTCTGTGCTTAATTGAAAAATATGTTTAACTACTGACTGTTGTCTGATCAATGTTTCTGAACTCTGATAGTGATATGTCTGTTTAGGTAACTATTCAATCCTATGAGGATAACTGTGCTAGATACTGACCTAGTAGTCTTCAATAAACAAGGGATCCCATGTAAGAAGTAATTATTTCTGTGGAAATCTATTGACACAAGCAAATTCTGATAATTGAGCTTAGTTGAGTTTACTTTGTCTATCTTATTACTAAGTCACAAACTAGAATAATGCTACTCATCTGTTAAGTTCTGATGCTAGTAAATCTGTTGAATGAACTAAGTGTTGATAAACCTCACTTATCAAGAGAAAAAGAAAGCGAAACAAGGATTAAAAATCAGGTACTCCTTTGAGATCTAGAGTAAAAATGTGGAAGGGAAGACCCAAGTGCATTGCTGGTATTAAGTAATATGCATCAGAAAAGCAAATAAAATATTTTCTTGGTGACTTTTCACACTCTATGATTACTGGAGAAATACTCTGATAATAGCATAAATTCTGATAAGCAGTCGTGACTCATTTACACTGAGAAGCCACTGTAAAAAGGAATTTAAAAAGATGCACAAAATTAGCACACAATAGTTGAGGTGGACTCAAGCATGAACTCATTCAACAGTAGGTTTCAGGATAATGACAGCTCTTTAGCAAAGTTTTAGTTATGCCTTATTTCTAAGATGTACTGAAGTGAATCAAACTTTACTCTTTGTCTGATATTTAGCTTAATGCACACACTAACCACTCCATATGAATGATGAAAATCACTGTGGTGATCTATGTTGTTTTAGATGAACAGTCATTGTGTCACATTGCACAAATTCTGAGGACAAGTTCTGATTACATGTTCTGATGATTAAGTTCTGAAGAATATAAATCAGAATTTGTGTGAGGACTTACTAAGATAGGCATTTCTTTTTCGAGTTAAGAAATTATGTTCTGATGACTGTTAAGTTCTGATATAAGTCTAAGTTCTGATATTACAGTCTGATTCTTTACTTGACTTATTTGTGAATAAAATTTGACAACAGTCTCAGTTTAAACCAGAATATGTTGAAGTGGAAGATTAATAGTCACTATAGTTAGGAATAGTGGTACTCGTACATGAACAGTCAACTTTTACTTGCTTCTTGTGCGCATTAAACCATGTTTTCTCTTTCCAATGAATGTTTTTCTTTTTCCAAGTCTAGGGAGACGAGGTAGAATTAATTCTACCTGTAAGCATTAAATTTCCTTGTGTCTCCTGGCATTCTCTTGCCTATATAAGCAACCACTTCACATCAGCCTTCCCATCAAATCTTTTATCACAAACTCATCTTCATACTTTTTCTATCAAAAACACCATGGTCAGATACAATATGTTTTTGAACTACGAAACCTTCAACATAGAGCTGAGCTGTGCCGATTGGCAACAGGAATAGCACATCACTGCCATTCCTGATGAGATATGGGACTCTGTTCCCCAGGAGGTACTTACCCACCTCCTGTTCTTCTATATGGATTACCATCGCCATCTGGAGCGATTGGAGGAGGAAAGGCTGGAAGCTCTCCGCCGGCAAGAGCGAATCATATGACTCGCTATTCTGTTTGTCGAGAGTAGGAAGAAGAAATGATTTATTTTCTTCTTCCTGTTTTTCTTAATCATCAGCCTTGCTCTGCTTCTTGAGCTAGGACAAAGGCTGTTGATGTTAGGTTTAGAAGCTTAGGGAAATCTCGTACAAGTTCTGATGTAATTTAAATTTCATGAATGTATTCTCTGGATATATTAATGAAATTTGTTTTTGTTTCAATATCTTGTCTCTGAGATATTTTGTAATGCATTGATAAATCCTGATATATATTCATATTCTGATGACCATATAAATTCTGTTTTAATTTAAGTTCTAATTTTATTTTATCAGTACTTGCTCATCTGATTTATTATGGTCATTTTCACTTGGATTTTTTTTCAGAATATTGATGTTGCAGTGCAAAATAATTACATAAGTGGGAACAATTTCAATTTTGAATTAAAACTGTTTCACCTTGATTAATGGAATAACTTGGTAAGTGGAACGGTTTTTCCTTGAAAAACTGCAAGTGGGTAAGTAATGATTACTGTTTTCTCGTGCCCATTAACTATTCATTTTTACTGCATGTCTGACAGGTGTCCAATGGTTACATTTTTTTTTCAAAAGAATAAGTAAGACAGAGAGAGGATTTTTTAATCTTTTATTTCCTTTCACACTTTTTCTCTCTATTTGCTTTTACTCTCTTTCTTCTTCTAACGTTGGTTTTTCATATAGACATTCTATCAAACACCTAACAGGCACTTAAACCTCTTGATTAATTTCATGGCACCAAAGGACTTAATCATAGATGGAGCTAAATTTGTTCCAAACAACTATGCTGCAATTCTTGATAATGCTGAAGCTCCGTCTGAATTGCATTTTGTGCAAGACCTTCTTGCACACAGTGAAATCGGGTATGCATTGACCCAACCTTCCGTCTTCTCAAGCCAACAAGTTCTGACACTTTGGAGGACTGGAAACTTTAATAATGGTGGTCCAAATGGTACTCCTAGTATTGTTTTCGAAGTGGGTGATTCTTCATATGCAGTCACTCCTGGTACAATACGCAAGGCTCTACATCTCCCAGAAGGATGTACTTTTTCAATTCCAGAGGAATCAGCTCTTCAGGAGTTAATGGCCAGTTTGGGGTATGAACAAAGTTTGGCAAAGCTCGGGCAGTTAAAACGGGCTCATATCAAAAGGGAATGGAGTTTCTTCTTCGACTGCATCACTAAAGCTTTTGGGAACAAGTGTTCGAATTTTGATGCCATCCCCATAATGAGTCAGCACATCGGGTATGCCATTATAAACCAAACTCATTTTGATTTTGCAACGGCTATTATTGGTTTTATTGGGGATAGGATGACAGAGGATAGGAATGTTATCTACTTTGCTAGATTCTATCAACTTATATATACTTTTTGTACTGATGAACCTCAACTAACCAGTACCTCAACTCAACCTTTTAAAGTTGCAAAACGATACTTTAATGACCTGGTAAATGCTGACAATAAGAAACCAGTGGTTAGACCTTTACAGATTCCTCAGTTTGTGAAGCAGATCTTAGTTAATGCTGATCCTGATACTTATAAATCTGTTTATCCTGATGTCTACCCAATAGCAACCTCCCACACACCACAACAACCATCAGCACCTACCACCCATACTACTCAACCTACACTAAGGCAATATCTTAGATCATATTTTTCAACTTCACAGACAGTTCAACCCTCATCCTCAGAACCTCCTGTGAAGCCTTCATCTTCCAAGCCTAAGAGGACAAAGACTGTTCCTCAAACACCTCAAAAGAGAAGGAGGATTGTTTTGAGAGATGAATCTGACAGTGAGGAACAGGTTTCTACATCAGAACCTGTTGTCAAAGAAGCTGAGAAAGTGACTTCTCAGAAGGATTCTGGAATTGGGGGATCTAGGCTTCTCAAGAGGCTTAGAAGAATGACTGTTCCTGACACTCCCAAGGAATCTATATCTTCAAAGAGATACAAGAAACAGAGGGCAAAAAGGCCAGTTTCAGATGATGAGGAAGCAGCAGCTAAGGAAGGAGATCAGTAATCTCTGATCTCACAAGAACCAGAATTTGCTAAAGCCACTGCTTCTCCATCAACTCCACCTCAGGAAGCTGTTCCTGAACAGGCCAACACACCATCTGTGTCTCCTGTTCAAAAGTCTGTATCTCCTGTTATTCCAGGCACAAGTGCTGAAATTGATATCCAGACCTTGGTTGTGCCTGAAGTACTTTATTTAGAAGCTCCAACAGTAACTAATCCATCAACAACACCTGTTACTGATGTTGCTCAAACTCCAGAATTATCTACTACACCTTCTCTACATCTAGATGCTGATCAGAATATAGGTGAGCATCAGGATATGGCTGTTGATCAGAACTTGGAACCAGATCAGCAATTAGAGGATGCTGAAGCCTCCATTGCTACTCACATTGTTGTTCTATCAGAAGATACTGATTCTGTAAGTTCTGATGCTGCAAATGTTGGGGATACTGGTGATTTTGCTCTACAAGCATATACTGATGAAGCAGGTCCTTCAGGACATGCCCCTCAACAAACAGTTCTTAAATCTGAACTTGTTAAGAAGTTTGTTACCAGAGAAGCACCAGTGCCTTGGAGTGAAACTCCTGCTGGTCAGGAGTGGACTAAGGAATGGAACTCAATTACTTGTGTTCCATCTGCAAAGAATCTGGCTGAGCACTTGACAAAAGCTGATGAGATGTTAAATACTGATGATTTCAAAATCCAACTTAGAGTCACTGCATTGAGTACTAAACATCTTCAAGGTCTCCATTCAGCTACTAATGCAGAGCTACACAATATTCAAGAAGAATTCATCAAACAGGAACAAGTTCAAAAGATTGATAAGAAAAAGTTCTTCCAACCTACCTTTGACAGGATTACTTATATTGAGAAAATTCAAGAGAAACAACAAGCTCAGATTGATGATATTTTGAAAAATCAAGCTTCTCAGCAATCTCAACTTAGTGAAATCCAAGCCTCAGTGGAATTGCTTGTCTCTCTTCTATTACCTACTGATGCCAAAAAGGGGGAGAAAGTAATTAAGTCCAAATGCAAGATTGGCAAGACACTGAAAGGGAAGGATGATGAAAAGGATGACCAAGGAAACTCTGGAATGGGTAGAGGTCATAGTCAAGGTAGAGGTTTCTCATCAAGAAAAGCTGAAATCACAAGTCACAGGACAAGTTCTGATGCTGGAAAAAGAATTAGTTCTGCTACTGGTAAAAGGATAAGTTCTGATGAACTTTTAGATCTTGATGAAGAAATGTCAAGACAGTTATTTCTTCAGGAAAATCCAGGAATGGACTTGGAGAGTTTAATGGAAGAAGAAGCCAGACTTAAATCAGAAAAAGTCACATCTAAATCTGAAGCTTCTGGTAAAAAGACACTTCCAAAACTCAAAGGCATTGTGATAAAAGAAAGGACAAATACTCAAGCAATATTGGCTAAATCACAACCGCAGATAGATCCAAGATCCAAGGGTAAAGAAAAGGTTGGTGAACCTATCAAGGTTTATGTGCCTCCTGCGAATGAAGAAATCGCTGATGAAAAGGATGATCTTGCTCTGACTTCAAGAAAAGTTCTTAAAACAACCTCTGACATGGCTCAAGTTGTTCAGAGTCAAGAGACAGTAAGTTCTGATATTCCAAACAAGCAAGTAACCTCTGACATAGCTCAAGTTAATTTGATATCAGAAGATAGATCAAAGACACTTCTACCAGGATCCACTAAAGCAAAACAGACTCAACCTTTGAAGACTGCTGCAAGTGGTTTTGAAGCAAGAGTAGTTACTGGAAAGGAAGCAAGAGATAAAACTGGATTGGGAAGTGCTAATGAAAGAAGAATACAGAACACTACCAATGATCCAACTTCCTTGAGTGAACCAGGTATTGGAGCAACTCCTGAGAGATTGAATCAACTGGAATCTGTACAAATGGTTTACCATACCTACTTGAAAGAACACATCTTGTTGTACTTCATGACAGATGGTAGGGTTTATCATATAAGGCAAAATGCCATTCCTTTGAAGTATTTTGAAGAATTGGAGCATGTACTATTCTTACTTCAAATGAATGACAGATTGACAGAAAGTGCTGCAAACTATTTGAAGGATCAGATTCAGAGACAGAAAAGGCTTTATTCTGTTAAGTCTGACATCACATATGTTCCAAAGTACAGAGATCACAAGGGTGATATAGTTGAAATGAAACCCAACACTGCTCAAATTATAACTACCTTTCTGGGTTACAGGGCTGTGGAATTCAATCTTGAGTCTGATAAAGCTTATTTGATCAGACTAGATCAGGATATAAGAAAAGCAAAGATTAATGATCTCAGGGCTGCAATCTTTCAAATTGGTGAAGATAATGCAGAGCTTAAAGATGCTAAAAGGAGGATGATTGATGAACTTAGATATGCTGAGAGATGTTTGTTGAAGAACTATCTCAGAACAACTCCTGACATCAGAGAGATCAGAAGATGAAGCCAAGTCAATATCTACAACTGATTAAATTCTGATATTTGTACAGACTGAAGCTGTTATCAGAAGTTAAATGTTGGTAAAGCTTTAAGGACTGTAAGTTGTAGTTATCTAGTCTAATTCTCATGCATTTGTACTTAATGTTTTTGACATCATCAAATATCTGTTAAACTTGTATATTTTGCTAATTTACAAGTTGGGGGAGATTGTTAGATATATTTGATAATGTCATGGCTAATATGATTTATGTTTAGTTTTCAGATCTTACTTAAACAGGATAAGTCAGTACTTACTGGTAGTCAGGACTTAAGGATATCAGTACTTATATTATCAGGAGATAATCATCAGAAGATGGATATCAGAACTTAAGTGCTGAAGGACGTTCAAGATAAGGATAGTAGCTGATTAAAGGAAAGAAGATTGAGATAAACATAAGAAGAGATATGCATGAAGAAGGAATTCTATGAAGAATAGAATACTTGGACGAAAAGATATCTGATTGATATATTTTAGGAAGCAGAATTATATTCCATATCAATTTGTGATTAACTTGTAACTGTGTAGTATATAAACACAGACATAGGGTTTATACTATAAGTGTTATCATATTCGAGAAGATTATTCATTGTAACCCTAGCAGCTCTCGTGATATTTGTTCATCATTGAGAGGTAACAGTTCTATACTGTAACAGAGTTTATTGTTTCAATAAAGTTTGTTTTCTGTTACTTGTGATATTAAAGTTCGATTTGATTGTACTTTACACTGTATTCACCCCCTCTACAGTGTGTGAGACCTAACAAGTGGTATCAGAGCCTATCTGTTAACGCACATACAGTTAAAGATCCAAACAAAATCATGTCTGACACAGAAACTCCAACTAAGCCTACCAAAACTGAAGAACCACCAAAGACACAAATTCAAAGTCGGTATGAGACCATCAGAATTCCCATACTGAGACCATCTGAATATTCCATATGGAAGGTGAGGATGACCATGTTCCTGGAAGCAACAGATCCAGAATATCTTGATAGAATCAAGGAAGGGCCTCACAAACCAACCAAGCTCGTTGTTGCAGTTGCAGGTGAAGCAGCAAAGACCGTACCAAAGGAGAAGAGTGATTATACTGCTGAAGATATAGCATCAATTGCTAAGGATGCTAAGGTACGACATTTACTGCATAGTGCCATTGATAATGTAATGTCAAATAGGGTAATTAACTGCAAGACTGCTAAGGAGATATGGGATGCTCTGGAAATAAGGTGTCAGGGAACCGATACAATTAAGAAGAACAGGAAGACAATACTCACTCAAGAGTATGAACACTTTGACTCAAAGACTAATGAGTCATTGACTGATTTATATGATAGATTTGTCAAACTCTTGAATGATTTGTCATTGGTTGATAAGGAGTATGAACTTGAAGATTCAAACCTTAAATTCCTGTTAGCTCTTCCTGAATGCTGGGATTTGAAGGCAACAACAATAAGAGACAACTACAATCTTGATGAAACAACTCTTGATGAAATTTATGGAATGCTCAAGACTCATGAACTTGAGATGGAACAAAGATGCAAGAGGAAATGAGGAAAGTCAAGGACAGTTGCTCTTAAGGTTGAAGAAGAATTCCCCAAGGTAGCTACCTCAAGGAAAGACAAGGGTAAAGCTCTTTTCACAAAGTCTGATACTGAGTCATCAAGTTCTGAAAGTGATGATGACTCGGATTCTGAAAGCTTTCCTGAGACTGATGCTGATGAGGAGATGATGAAGCTGTGTGCTCTTATGGTGAAAGGGATCACAAAGATTGCATACAGGAAGTTCAGGAAGGAAAGAAGTTTTCCAGGAAAGGCACAAGTTCTGATAAAAAGAATTTCAGAAGATCTGAGGGCAGAGGAGAAAAGTCTGATAGAGGAGATTATACCAATGTCAAATGCTATAACTGTGGTGAAAAAGGCCACATATCTCCTGATTGCAAGAAAGTGAAGGGTGACAAAGGCAAGGCTCTGGTCACAAAGAAAAAAAGCTGGACAGACACCTCAGACTCTGAAAGTGAGGAGAACTATGCTTTGATGGCAAATGCTGATAAAGAAAGTGGTGAGAGCAGTTCTGAAGCTGCTGAAACAAAGGTACCTCAGACTACTTATGCTTTTCATACTGATGAAATTAATGAGTTGAGAAGATATCTTAAAACCATGTTTGTTAGTTATAGAGATCAAACTTTAACATGTGAAAGATTAACTTCTGAAAATCTTGCTTTTAAGAAAAGAAATGATTTCTTAGAAAAAGAATTAGTTATGTTCCATCAAACTCAGAAGGATAGAGATGATGCTTTTTATGTTAGGGATGAAGTGCTAAAAATGAATGAATCTCTAAAAACTGAGTTAGAAAAGGAAAGAGAGATTATCAGGACTTGGACTAACTCTGGCAGAACAACTCAAAATTTGCTAAGTAGTGAAAATTGGAAAGAGGGCTTAGGTTATGGAGAGGATAAGAATGATAAAGGAACTGTAGAAATTAAGCCTGTTGTTAAGCGAAAGCCAAAGTTAAAACCTGTTAAGTTTGTAACTGTAAAGTCAGATAATGAGAAATCAGAAGTTAAAGAGGAATTAACTTCTGACAAACTAAAACATGAAAAGACAGCTGAAGTAAACATAGGCTTAATGACTAAGAAGCAGCTTAAGCATAAGCTGAAAGATGTTAAGAATGCAAACAAGGTAAAATCACCTAGGAAAAATAGGAATGGAAAGGAAGGTGTGAATAAAAGCAATGATTATAAACCTGTTCCTGATGCTCCTAGGAAAATATGTCATAACTGTGGAAGTTCTAACCATTTGCCTTCTTTTTGCAGGAAGAATAAGAACATAAACTCCTTACCTTCAAAATCAGGAGTTAAGAGTCAGTCTGTTAGATATAAACCACAAAATCCTTGTTTTCATTGTGGTAGTTTATGACATTCCATTTATACTTGTAAGGAATATCATAGTTTGTACTATGATTATTATCAAATAAAACCTTCTTTGAATAAAGTTTCTATTATTCCTTCTAGTGTAAATTCTGATTCAAAGTTTGATAGTGTAAGTTCTGATAAGAAAAATGTTAACATAAACTCTGATGCTAAATCCGCTGCAAATGTTAACAAACTTAATAAGGCCAAAGGATCCAAGCAAGTCTGGGTCCTTAAAACTAATCATTAGTGGTCTTTGTGATTGCAGGGCAACAGGAAAAATATTCTAGTTCTGGACAGTGGATGTTCAGGACATATGACTGGAAATAAAGCCCTGCTATCAGACTTTGTAGAGAAAGCTGGCCCAAGTGTTTCTTATGGAGATGGCAACATTGGAAAAATATTGGGATATGGCAATATTAATCTTGGGAATGTCATCATTAGAGAAGTAGCTCTGGTCTCAGGACTTAAACACAATCTGCTGAGTATAAGTCAAATCTGTGACAGAGGTTATCATGTTGATTTCTTTGAGAACACTGTGAAGTTGTGAGTAAATCCAAAGGCAAAGTTGTTCTAAAAGGATACAGACGTGGTAACATTTATGAAGCTAAGCTTTTAACAAGTACTGATGGTTCTGCAATCTGTCTGATGAGTAGAGCATCAATTGAAGAAAGCTGGAATTGGCACAAGAAACTCTCTCATTTAAATTTCAACAATATAAATGAACTAGTCAAGAAAGATCTTGTGAGAGGACTGCCAAAGTCAGTATTTGCTCCTGATGGCCTTTGTGATTCTTGTCAGAAGGCCAAACAAAGAAAATCTTCATTCAAGAGCAAGACTGAATCATCAATTCTTGAGCCTTATCATCTACTACATGTTGATCTATTTGGTCCAGTGAATGTCATGTCTATTGCAAAGAAGAAATATGCGTTGGTCATAGTGGATGAGTTCATCAGATACACATGGGTGTATTTCTTGCACACAAAAAGTGAAACTGCATCTATCTTGATTGATCATGTCAAACATCTGGATAAATTGGTCAAAGATTCTGTGAAAACCAATAAGGAGTGATAATGGCACTGAGTTCAACAATTTGATAATGGAAGAGTTCTGCAAAAACCATGGAATTAAGCAGGAATTTTCTGCTCCTGGAACTCCACAGCAAAATGGAGTTGTTGAAAGGAAGAATAGAACTCTCATTGAAGCTGCACGTACAATGCTTGAAGAAGCAAAGCTTCCAACCTATTTCTGGGCTGAAGCTGTGCACACTGCTTGTTTTACTCAAAATGCAACACTCATTAACAAGCAAGGAAAAACACCATATGAGATGGTGAAGAAAACGAAGCCAAATCTGAAGTACTTTCATGTATTTGGATGCAAGTGTTTTGTTCTCAAGACTCATCCTGAACAGCTATCTAAATTTGATCTAAAAGCTGATGAAGGAATCTTTGTTGGATATCCACTTTCCACAAAAGCCTTCAGAGTCTATAATTTGAGAACAAGAGTGGTCATGGAATCTATCAATGTCTCTTTTGATGACAAGAATATTACTGGTCTTGAAGATTTTATTGATCATGATCTGCTGAGATTTGAAAATGAAGACTCAAGTTCTGATACTGAAAATCCTGACAGTCTAAGTCCTGATACTGTAAACTCTGATGGATTAAACTCTGATGTTATTAAAACTGTGGTGACTACGCCAAAGGAAGATGCACCTATGCAGGGGGAACATACTCAAGAACATACCACATCTCAAGAAGCATCAGAACATACATCTGGCTCTTCAAGTTCTGATTTGTCAAGTTCTGATAAGCCAAGTTCTGATAGTTCTGAAAATCTAAATTCTGAAGAATCCAACTCAGAGAGCATAGTTTCAGGGGGAGCATCAGAAAATGAAAATGAAGACAGCATGGATCATGGGGGAGCATCCAGTTCTAGAGAAAACCTTCCATCTGCAAGGAAGTGGACTAAATCATATACACCTGATTTGAAAATTGGAAATCCTGATGCCGGTGTCAGAACTAGAACAGGTACTTCAAACGAATGTCTTTACAATTCTTTTCTCTCTCAGACTGAGCCAAAGAAAGTGGAAGAAGCTCTTCAAGATGATGATTGGGTGCAAGCAATGCAGGAAGAGTTAAATGAATTTGAAAGAAACAAAGTCTGGACCCTAGTGCCAAGACCAAAGAATAGATCTGTTGTAGGTACAAAGTGGGTGTTCAGAAACAAAACTGACAGTGATGGCATAATTACAAGGAATAAGGCAAGGCTGGTTGCAAAAGGATATTCTCAACAAGAGGGAATTGATTATGATGAAACATTTGCACCAGTTGCTAGGTTAGAAGCCATAAGGATATTTTTGGCTTATGCTGCTCACAAAAAGTTTACTGTCTTTCAAATGGATGTGAAAAGTGCTTTTCTCAATGGAGAATTGGAGGAGGAAGTATATGTTGAACAACCTCCAGGCTTTGTAGATTCCAAACATCCAGATTATGTCTACAGGCTTGATAAAGCACTTTATGGACTTAAGCAAGCTCCTAGAGCATGGTATGAGACTTTAGCTCAGTTTCTTCTGGAAAGTGGATTCAACAGAGGAACTATAGACAAAATACTGTTCTACCTCAACCATGGAAAGGACTTACTTATGGTCCAGATTTATGTTGCTGATATCATTTTTGGGTCTACAAATGACAGACTTTGCAAGAAGTTTGCCAAACTGATGCAGTCAAGGTATCAGATGAGTATGATGGGGGAACTTAGCTATTTTCGGGGCCTTCAAGTCAAGCAGAGTGAAGAAGGCACTTTTATTTATCAAACTAAGTTTACCAGAAACTTGCTGAAGAAATTTGGAATGCAAGATTGTTCAAGTGCATCCACTCCCATGGCCACTGTAACAAAACTGGATAAGGATACTGGTAAATTAGTAGATATTACTGATTACAGAGGTATGATTGGCTCTCTACTCTATCTAACTGCTAGTAGACCTGATATCATGTATACTACCTGTCTTTGTGCAAGATTTCAAGCAGATCCAAGAGAACCTCACTTAACAACTGTGAAAAGAATTTTCAAATATCTTAAGGGAACAAAAGTCAATTTCCACATCAACTGCAGAAGCAGAATATATTGCTGCAGGAAGCTGTTGTGCACAGATTCTTTGGATGAAGAATCAGTTACTGGATTATGGGTTAACATATTTTAAAATCCCTATTTACTGTGATAATCAAAGTGCTATTGCTATGACAGGTAATCCAGTTCATCACTCTATGACAAAGCACATCAGCATCAGGTACCACTTCATCAGGGAACATGTAGATGAAGGTACAGTGGAATTGCACTTTATTCCAATAGATCAACAACTAGCAGATATCTTCACAAAACCATTGTGTGAAGCTACTTTTACAAGATTGGTAAATGAACTTGGAATGGTTTCAGGTTCTTTCTCTAAATCTGCTTAGTTTTGTTCAGTTGCATCAGACTTTATGATCAGTATTTACAGAATTCAATCTCTTTGTGTATTCTGTGCTTAATTGAAAAATATGTTTAACTACTGACTGTTGTCTGATCAATATTTCTGAACTCTGATAGTGATATGTCTGTTTAGGTAACTATTCAATCCTATGAGGATAACTGTGCTAGATACTGACCTAGTAGTCTTCAATAAACAAGGGATCCCATGTAAGAAGTAATTATTTATGTGGAAATCTATTGACACAAGCAAATTCTGATAATTGAGCTTAGTTGAGTTTACTTTGTCTATCTTATTACTAAGTCACAAACTAGAATAATGCTACTCATCTGTTAAGTTCTGATGCTAGTAAATCTGTTGAATGAACTAAGTGCTGATAAACCTCACTTATCAAGAGAAAAAGAAATCGAAACAAGGATTAAAAATCAGGTACTCCTTTGAGATCTAGAGTAAAAATGTGGAAGGGAAGACCCAAGTGCATTGCTGGTATTAAGTAATATGCATCAGAAAAGCAAATAAAATATTTTCTTGGTGACTTTTCACACTCTATGATTACTGGAGAAATACTCTGATAATAGCATAAATTCTGATAAGCAGTCGTGACTCATTTACACTGAGAAGCCACTGTAAAAAGGAATTTAAAAAGATGCACAAAATTAGCACACAATAGTTGAGGTGGACTCAAGCATGAACTCATTCAACAGTAGGTTTCAGGATAATGACAGCTCTTTAGCAAAGTTTTAGTTATGCCTTATTTCTAAGATGTACTGAAGTGAATCAAACTTTACTCTTTGTCTGATATTTAGCTTAATGCACACACTAACCACTCCATATGAATGATGAAAATCATTGTGGTGATCTATGTTGTTTTAGATGAACAGTCATTGTGTCACATTGCACAAATTCTGAGGACAAGTTCTGATTGCATGTTCTGATGATTAAGTTCTGAAGAATATAAATCAGAATTTGTGTGAGGACTTACTAAGATAGGCATTTCTTTTTCGAGTTAAGAAATTATGTTCTGATGACTGTTAAGTTCTGATATAAGTCTAAGTTTTGATATTACAGTCTGATTCTTTACTTGACTTATTTGTGAATAAAATTTGACAACAGTCTCAGTTTAAACCAGAATATGTTGAAGTGGAAGATTAATAGTCACTATAGTTAGGGATAGTGGTACTCGTACATGAACAGTCAACTTTTACTTGCTTCTTGTGCGCATTAAACCATGTTTTCTTTTTCCAATGAATGTTTTTCTTTTTCCAAGTCTGGGGAGACGAGTTAGAATTAATTCTACCTGTAAGCATTAAATTTCCTTCGTCTTCTGGCATTCTCTTGCCTATATAAGCAACCACTTCACATCAGCCTTCCCATCAAATCTTTTATCACAAACTCATCTTCATACTTTTTCTATCAAAAACACCATGGTCAGATACAATATGTTTTTGAACTACGAAACCTTCAATATGGAGCTGAGCTGTGCCGATTGGCAGCAGGAATGGCAGGTCACTGCCATTCCTGATGAGATATGGGACTCTGTTCCCCAGGAGGTACTTACCCACCTCCTGTTCTTCTATATGGATTACCATCGCCATCTGGAGCGATTGGAGGAGGAAAGGCTGGAAGCTCTCCGCCAGCAAGAGCGAATCATACGACTCGCTATTCTGTTTGTCGAGAGTAGGAAGAAGAAATGATTTATTTTCTTCTTCCTGTTTTTCTTCATCATCAGCCTTGCCCTGCTTCTTGAGCTAGGACAAAAGATGTTGGTGTTAGGTTTAGCAGCTTAGGGAAATCTTGTACAAGTTCTGATGTAATTTAAATTTCATGATTGTATTCTCTTGATATATTAATGAAATTTGTTTTTGTTTCAAGATCTTGTGTCTGAGATATTTTGTAATGCATTGATAAATCCTGATACATATTCATATTCTGATGACCATATAAATTCTGTTTTAATTTAAGTTTTGATTTTATTTTATCAGTACTTGCTCATCTGATTTATTATGGTCATTTTCACTCGGATTTTTTTCAGAATATTGATGTTGCAGTGAAAAATAATTACATAAGTGGGAACATGTTTCAATTTTGAATTAAAACTGTTTCACCTTGATTAATGGAATAACTTGGTAAGTGGAACGGTTTTTCCTTGAAAAACTGCAAGTGGGTAAGTAATGATTACTGTTTTCTCGTGCCCATTAACTATTCGTTTTTACTACATGTCTGACAGGTGTCCAACGGTCACATTTTTTTTTCAAAAGTATAAGTAAGACAGAGAGAGGATTTTTTAATCTTTTATTTCCTTTCACACTTTTTATCTCTATTTGCTTTTACTCTCTTTCTTCTTCTAACGTTGGTTTTTCATATAGACATTCTATCAAACACCTAACAGGCACTTAAACCTCTTGATTAATTTCATGGCACCAAAGGACTTAATCATAGATGGAGCTAAATTTGTTCCAAACAACTATGCTGCAATTCTTGATAATGCTGAAGCTCCGTCTGAATTGCATTTTGTGCAAGACCTTCTTGCACACAGTGAAATCGGGTATGCATTGACCCAACCTTCCGTCTTCTCAAGCCAACAAGTTCTGACACTTCGGAGGACTGGAAACTTTGATAATGGTGGTCCAAATGGTACTCCTAGTATTGTTTTCGAAGTGGGTGATTCTTCATATGCAGTCACTCCTGGTACAATACGCAAGGCTTTACATCTCCCAGAAGGATGTACTTTTTAAATTCCAGAGGAATCAGCTCTTCAGGAGTTAATGGCCAGTTTGGGGTATGAACAAAGGTTGGAAAAGCTTGGGAAGTTGAAACGGGCTCATATCAGAAGGGAATGGAGTTTCTTCTTTGACTGCATCACTAAAGCTTTTGGGAACAAGTGTTCGAATTTTGATGCCATCCCCATAATGAGTCAGCACATCGGGTATGCCATTATAAACCAAACTCATTTTGATTTTGCAACGGCTATAATTGGTTTTATTGGGGATAAGATGATAGAGGATAGGAATGTTGTCTACTTTGCTAGATTCTGTCAACTTATATATACTTTCTGTACTGATGAACCTCAACTAACCAGTACCTCAACTCAACTTTTTAAAGTTGCAAAACGATACTTTAATGACTTGGTAAATGCTGACAATAAGAAACCAGTGGTTAGACCTTTACAGATTCCTCAGTTTGTGAAGCATATCTTAGTTAATGCTGATCCTGATACTTATAAATCTGTTTATCCTGATGTCTACCCAACAGCAACCTCCCACACACCACAACAACCATCAGCACCTACCACCCATACTACTCAACCTACACTAAGGCAATATCTTAGATCATATCTCTCAACTTCACAGACAGTTCAACCCTCATCCTCAGAACCTCCTGTGAAGCCTTCATCTTCCAAGCCTAAGAGGACAAAGACTGTTCCTCAAACACCTCAGAAGAGAAGGAGGATTGTTTTGAGAGATGTATCTGACAGTGAGGAACATGTTTGTACATCAGAACCTGTTGTCAAAGAAGCAGAGAAAGTGACTTCTCAGAAGGATTCTGGAATTGGGGGATCTAGGCTTCTTAAGAGGCTTAGAAGAATGACTGTTCCTGACACTCCCAAGGAATCCATATCTTCAAAGAGATACAAGAAACAGAGGGCAAAAAGGCCAGTTTCAGATGATGAGGAAGCAGCAGCTAAGGAAGGAGATCAGGAATCTCGAATCTCACAAGAACCAGAATCTGCTAAAGTCACTGCTTCTCCATCAACTCCACCTCAGGAAGCTGTTCCTGAACAGGCCAACACACCATCTGTGTCTCCTGTTCAAAAGTCTGTATCTCCTGTTGTTCCAGGAACAAGTGCTGAAATTGATATCCAGACCTTGGTTGTGCCTGAAGTATTTTATTTAGAAGCTCCAACAACAACTAATCCATCAACAACACCTGTTACTGATGCTGCTCAAACTCCAGAATAATCTACTACACCTTCTCTACATCTAGATGCTGATCAGAATATAGGTGAGCATCAGGATATGGCTGTTGATCAGAACTTGGAACCAGATCAGCAATTAGAGGATGTTGAAGCCTCCATTGCTACTCACACTGTTGTTCTATCAGAAGATACTGATTCTGTAAGTTTTGATGCTGCAATAGCTGGGGATACTGGTGATGCTGCTCTACAAGTAGATACTGATGAAGCAGGTCCTTCAGGACATGCCCCTCAACAAACAGTTCTTAAATCTGAACTTGTTAAGAAGTTTGTTACCAGAGAAGCACCAGTGCCTTGGAGTGAAACTCCTGCTGGTCAGGAGTGGACTAAGGAATGAAACTCAATTACTTGTGTTCCATCTGCAAAGAATCTGGCTGAGCACTTGACAAAAGCTGATGAGATGTTAAATACTGATGATTTCAAAACCCAGCTTAGAGTCACTGCATTGAGTACTAAACATCTTCAAGGTCTCCATTCAACTACTCATGCAGAGCTACACAAGATTCAGAAAGAATTCATCAAACAGGAACAAGTTCAAAAGATTGATAAGAAAAAGTTCTTCCAACCTACCTTTGACAGGATTACTTATATTGAGAAAATTCAAGAGAAACAACAAGCTCAGATTGATGATATTTTGAAAAATCAAGCTTCTCAGCAATCTCAACTTAGTGAAATCCAAGCCTCAGTGGAATTGCTTGTCTCTCTTCTATTACCTGCTGATGCCAAAAAGGGGGAGAAAGTAATTAAGTCCAAATGCAAGATTGGCAAGACACTGAAAGGGAAGGATGATGAAAAGGATGACCAAGGAAACTCTGGAATGGGTAGAGGTCATAGTCAAGGTAGAGGTTTCTCATCAAGAAAAGCTGAAATCACAAGTCACAGGACAAGTTCTGATGCTGGAAAAAGAATTAGTTCTGCTACTGGTAAAAGGATAAGTTCTGATGAACTTTTAGATCTTGATGAAGAAATGTCAAGACAGTTATTTCTTCAGGAAAATCCAGGAATGGACTTGGAGAGTTTAATGGAAGAAGAAGCCAGACTTAAATCAGAAAAAGTCACATCTAAATCTGAAGCTTCTGGTAAAAAGACACTTCCAAAACTCAAAGGCATTGTGATAAAAGAAAGGACAAATACTGAAGCAATATTGGCTAAATCACAACCGCAGATAGATCCAAGATCCAAGGGTAAAAAAAAGGTTGTTGAACCTATCAAGGTTTATGTGCCTCCTGAGAATGAAGAAATCGCTGATGAAAAGGATGATCTTGCTCTGACTTCAAGAAAAGTTCTTAAAACAACCTCTGACATGGCTCAAGTTGTTCAGAGTCAAGAGACAGTAAGTTCTGATATTCCAAACAAGCAAGTAACCTCTGACATAGCTCAAGTTAATTTGATATCAGAAGATAGATCAAAGACACTTCTACCAGGATCCACTAAAGCAAAACAGACTCAACCTTTGAAGACTGCTGCAAGTGGTTTTGAAGCAAGAGTAGTTACTGGAAAGGAAGCAAGAGATAAAACTGGATTGGGAAGTGCTAATGAAAGAAGAATACAGAACACTACCAATGATCCAACTTCCTTGAGTGAACCAGGTATTGGAGCAACTCCTGAGAGATTGAATCAACTGGAATCTGTACAAATGGTTTACCATACCTACTTGAAAGAACACATCTTGTTGTACTTCATGACAGATGGTAGGGTTTATCATATAAGGCAAAATGCCATTCCTTTGAAGTATTTTGAAGAATTCGAGCATGTACTATTCTTACTTCAAGGGAATGACAGATTGACAGAAAGTGCTGCAAACTATTTGAAGGATCAGATTCAGAGACAGAAAAGGCTTTATTCTGTTAAGTCTGACATCACATATGTTCCAAAGTACAGAGATCACAAGGGTGATATAGTTGAAATGAAACCCAACACTGCTCAAATTATAACTACCTTTCTGGGTTACAGGGCTGTGGAATTCAATCTTGAGTCTGATAAAGCTTATTTGATCAGACTAGATCAGGATATAAGAAAAGCAAAGATTAATGATCTCAGGGCTGCAATCTTTCAAATTGGTGAAGATAATGCAGAGCTTAAAGATGCTAAAAGGAGGATGATTGATGAACTTAGATATGCTGAGAGATGTTTGTTGAAGAACTATCTCAGAACAACTCCTGACATCAGAGAGATCAGAAGATGAAGCCAAGTCAATATCTATAACTGATTAAATTCTGATATTTGTAAAGACTGAAGCTGTTATCAGAAGTTAAATGTTGGTAAAGCTTTAAGGACTGTAAGTTATAGTTATCTAGTCTAATTCTCATGCATTTGTACTTAATGTTTTTGACATCATCAAATATCTGTTAAACTTGTATATTTTGCTAATTTACAAGTTGGGGGAGATTGTTAGATATATTTGATAATGTCATGGCTAATATGATTTATGTTTAGTTTTCAGATCTTACTTAAACAGGATAAGTCAGTACTGACTGGAAGTCAGGACTTAAGGATATCAATACTTATATTATCAGGAGATAATCATCAGAAGATGGATATCAGAACTTAAGTGCTGAAGGACGTTCAAGATAAGGATAGTAGCTGATTAAAGGAAAGAAGATCGAGATAAACATAAGAAGAGATATGCATGAAGAAGGAATTCTATGAAGAATAGAATACTTGGAAGAAAAGATATCTGATTGATATATTTTAGGAAGCAGAATTATATTCCATATCAATTAGCGATTATCTTGTAACTGTGTAGTATATAAACACAGACATAGGGTTTACCCTATAAGTGTTATCATATTCGAGAAGATTATTCATTGTAACCCTAGCAGCTCTCGTGATATTTGTTCATCACTGAGAGGTAACGATTCCATACTGTAACAGAGTTTATTGTTTCAATAAAGTTTGTTTTCTGTTACTTGTGATATTAAAGTTCGATTTGATTGTACTTTACACTGTATTCACCCCCTCTACAGTGTGTGTGACCTAACAATATTTACAGAAAATGTATCGCCCAAAATTAATTAAGGGTGTTTTTATCCCCTAATTAAAGTAATTAGGCCCCAAAATAATAATTATGGGGAATAATTTTAAAAGCGATAAAATACAAAATTTATATCAAAATTCCCCAAAAATTGCGAATAATTCAAAATACAAAAATAACGGGTATCTGAAATATGAATGATTTTATAAAAATAAAAACACGAATTTTGTGGGCTTTGACGTCCCGGTGGGGTCCCGGTCCGTTTATTTTTGAAAAACCGAATCGATTCCTAAATTAACAGAAAACCCCAGAAACACATAAAATACATTCAAACACACATAAAACGAGATAAAACGAGTACCTCGATAAAGATGCTAATAAACACGCGTCCAGATTACGGATCGATTCATATAAATGCATCTTAAACATGTAACAAGTATCCTATTGGATCATATCGGATCCGAAAATAGATTACTTAGCCGCTAAGTAACTATAAAATGATATAATTTAATACCAGATTTGGATAATTATCAAAACCGGGCTTCTTATAAAACACTTTATACAAAAATAACGTAATAATATACCGCCTTTCGAGAATACGGGTTTTGTTGATTTACCAAAATAATTATTGTATCGAAAACCTTGCGCCGGGACTCGTACGGGTCAAACCGTACTCCAGATCGAAAAAGTCAAAACACAAAAAATGTTCAGAATAATCAAATTAGGTTAGGAAGGAGTTTTTCAAAGAGTTTCGGGTTACAAAAATGTAAAAACGGTTGAGGTTGGGCAATTCCCGGCTTTACAAAATAGTTTTGTAATTTTTTCAGAAAATAGTTTATAAATCCATATATCATTATATATTCATATAACAGTCCAAAAATTACCAGAAAATATCACAATTATCTATATTTTATTCTAGACATATAAATTTGAAATATTCAAAATTTATCACATATAAACATCCAAACATCACTTCCAATTATCATATAATTCACTAAAATTTACATAAAATCACATAAACAATTTCAAATAATAATAATAATATCTGAAAATATGGGATATTACAAGTAAGTTATGATACACTATCACGCTCCTTCAAGAAACTCTTGAAATTGAGGTTTAAATATTCTCCTCCACGATCTGATCGTAAAACTTTCATACTTTTCCCTTGTTTTCTTTTCTACTTCCGCCTTATATTCCTTGAACATTTCAAAAGAATCGGATTTATTCTTCATAAGAACCACATATCCATATCTACTGAAATCATCAATAAATATCATGAAGCAGTATAAGCCCCCATTTCCATCATACGCATTCGACCACATACATCATTATGTATAAGTCATAATCGTTCGGTGGCCCTTTCACCTGATTAGGTAAAAGAAGCTTTAGTCATTTTGCCAATTGACAAAGTTCGCATCTTCTGTATGATTCAAAATTAAACTTATCCGAGTATTCATCTATATGTAACTCAGAATTGCGTTTCTCATTAATATGGCTTAACGACAATGCTAGAGGTAATGTTTGATTTGAGTCAACTTAGAACATATAAATTGTTAACTAATTGTGCAACATTATAAGTCTTATCGTTGAAATAGAATAAACAACTATTATTTATTTAATTAAAATGAAAACCTTTCTTGTCCTGACAAGAAATTGACTTAATGTATCTGCTAAAAGTAGGCACATAATAACAATTTATCAAGTTCCCAATCTTGCCTTATGGGCAACATTAGGTATCGAGTTCCTTCAACTAGAGCAACAACTTTTGCTCTAATTCTAACCTTATACCTGAAGCTTGACCATTGCAAGTCTTCTTCTTTAGATCTTCCAAATAAGCTCGACAATTTAACTTCCATTCATCCAGTTATTTCCACAGAAATGACAATCATATCCTTTAGAAACACCACTTTTAGGCTTCAAAAGCCCTTTGGGATTGGACTTTGGTTTGGCACCGAATAAGATCAAGTCTTCACCTTGTCTATCCACTTTCCTTTCCCATTTGCATTTCATGTGTACATCATTAATATGGACGTAATTCAGGCATTTATCGTGTTATTTTCAGAAGTTCTAAACGTGCTTAACAACTCAGTGAGTGTTCTGTCTATCTCATTCATTTTGTTCTTCACAAATTGAGAATAGAAGTTGTTCAAAGATCGTTTGATCAAATCAAGCTGAGTCTCTAGACCATTCTTGAAACCCAAAATATCAAGGTACATATACCTATCATCTTTAGAACATGTGGTCTAACTGGATATCATTCTCCCATTAATGTGCCTTATTATTGTCAAATCCTTCTGACAAGCCTATCCTTCAAACATCCTTTGAAGGTGCTCAATCATATCATAAACATCATTATGCTCTTGTTGCTTCTAAAGCTTAGCACTCATAATTACAAGCATGAGACATGAAACATCAGTTGTATAATCAATTTGCTTCTGGTAAGCATTTTGTTTAGTACATGTTTCATTCTCAGCTAGAAGAAATAAGGGAGGGGTTTGAGTGACATCCTTGAACCTGAGGACAATCCTCAAGTTCCCATGTCAATCGAGGAAATTATTTCATGTCAGCTTGTCCTTCTCAAGGACTATTACATAGAGAAGTTATTTGTGTTATTTGTCATTTGATATCTATAATATTAAAGTGCATAAAATGACTTAGTCTACAGATGATCATTAAATTATGTTCAAGTGATTATTCAAATATAGATTCACAATATATATCTCCCACTATTTTTATCTAATCAATAGCCCTAACTATAAATTCTGAAAGAACATCTTCTATATCCTTTCTAGTGAGCCAAGCCATATTTCACCATGCGTTAGGTCAGCTTTGGCTTTTCTCCTAAAACATGATAATTTAGGTAGACAACATTTGTCAATTATATCAACAATATAACTCTTGGATAGCTTGGTGGAACAACATTTGTTCATATTTATCTAATAAATCTCGCCAAACTCTATGCCTCTAAGTTCACAATCCTATTGTGGTAACTTAGTTAAGTCAAACCCAATAGTCAAAAAGTATCAATATACTTCAACACATCTCCCATGATAGATAGGAGTACTTCGCTTTGGCGAACCCACTCTTGGTCGATCTAGGGGTTAACGTATTGGACTCATTTGAAGGCATCTGATCAACTTAATATTAACTTTAGGGTTTTGTTAATTTTAAAATGATCATGATCCCATCATAAAGAGATTCCCAATTTTTCCTTAAATAAAATACTTCAAATCAATATTCGTCTATGGTTTGATTTCCAGGTAGTGAGGGAGTCACAACGGTCTCGCTTAAAACCCACAACCTTACAAGTTCAATGAACTCGCTTTTGACAAAATTGCCCCATGTCAGAAATAAAGAAAATTTATATTTTATTTCATGTTTCATAAACACGAGAATCTCATAATCGTTTGTTCATTTTAAAATCTTGAATCGTTACAAATTTTATCTTGTTTGGCAAGCATGGCATGGGTGTCGTATCTAATACATACATCCCAAATCTAATTAAGCATGCATCTTTATAAACTACTCTACACATACATTCATCATATGCGCATATATATGTAAAGTGCAATAAGTAAACATGGTTGGTTATGGCTTCATCCTATGTGATCTTTATCAAGCTAATGACAAAGATCTAGATCAAACTAAGGTGGAAAATGAATACAGGCTAACTATTACATGTCTTCTTTCTTGTATTGCTTCCTTGGATGGCCTCCGTGTGGCATTACCCTTGATTTTCAAATCTTCATGTACATTACAAGAATTAAATATGAAAACTAATCTAATAAACTTATATGAAGAACTCGAGTTACATTCGAGGTTTAATAATTACAAGATTAAACAACATGCAAGCTATATTTGAAAAACCAAAATCATTAACCTAAGTTCATAAGCCATAACCATCCACCATGCTCAATTAACACAAAATAACATGTTAAAACACATAATCTGATCTTAACATATCATACCCATCATGATCTAATCATAAAAACCATATATTGAAAAAATCAGAAAATTCGAAATTAAATCTAATAACATTAAATCGCAGATTACAGGGGCTAAACGACGTCAAACTCCTTACAGATCAATCGTTGATAGTTAAGCTATCAGTTACGTTCAGACGCTTGATTCTATATGAAATAGCATATTCGTTCGCCAAAATCAGACACCAAACACAGATTTCAGCAAATCCGCTGCATTTGATTCAGAATCGTATCAAATACAATTCTTATAATAAGAAAAAACACAATATGTATATATCAGTATATATACAGATTATATAACCATCGTATGATTATACAACTCTCATGAATATCATATATTAAAAACATATACATACATGCGCATATATAAACATAACAATATGTAAAACATACAAAATCGCATACATAATAGTCATGGAATA
Organism: Apium graveolens; assembly: GCF_009905375.1. NCBI lineage: Eukaryota > Viridiplantae > Streptophyta > Magnoliopsida > Apiales > Apiaceae > Apium > Apium graveolens. The sequence goes on along the minus strand of NC_133649.1, from coordinate 249,833,803 downwards.
TTGTATACATGTTATCATCATTAAAACCATTAAACACATAAACGAATTAAACACTTTTCGCAAGTAGCTCTGATGGCCATTGAAGGGTTTCGAGCACATAAATGCAACGGAAACAGTAATTAAAAATGTAAAAAACAGAATTTTCGAAACCCACCGCAGGATCCATGCGAAAAATATATATTTAATTCATAGATCATATTGTTTACCTTAAAAAGTTTTACCAATTGGTTGACTAATGGAGATCCAAAGCTTGTTCAATCACCACGCATCCCGCTCTCGCGATCTACGCTCTATCGGTATCCACACGAATGCTTTAACTCAAGGATTGAATGTGTACTAGCACAAACTCGTTTCTTTTTGCTCTTTCCATCTTCTCCCTTGGTGGCTAGGGTTTTAGTAAAAGTCTTGCTTGAAAAATCAGCCACACAAGAGATATTATATAGAGAGTAGAAAAACGAATTATTACTCTTAACTAATTAGGGGTTATTATTAATTCGAAATTCCTATTTATATTAACAAATAAATTTCATAATTAATATTAGTAAATTTGAATATCAATATTTATCTAATTAATTAAGTCATACTTAATTAATATTATAAATAATTCGAATTACTTTAATATAATTTAAATCCAATTTAAATTAAATAATCCTTCAAGCATTCTTAGTGTGTGACCCTATAGGTTATTATTACGTTGGCAACGAATTTTAAATCTAATTTAAAATCGTAAACAATGAACGGCATCTAGTAATACATCATTGCTACCCAAGTAATAATAATTGAATTGATGATCGATTAAACCTTTTGTGAATAATGTACAATGTAGTATAATCCCTTTAACCAAATATTATAGATTAATCTAGAAGCATGTAATGTGTCATCCTCATCATAGTTTAACCCAAGTTGCCTTGATCAATGAGTAGACTATCATATCAAATCAATATTTGAGCGTGGCCTCGCATTTCATAGTCTAGCTCACACAAGAGACCAATAATATCACTCCTAAAATAGGAGGGTTAAATCCCATCTAGATCATTCATATTTCTTATACGATTCATAATATACCCAATGTCCACTTTTATCATTACCCGGTCAAGGATAACTTTTAATGGAATCAATGTATATTAATTCTCGTATAGAAATATAATGACTTCCGGTCTAAGGATCATTACATCATTATCACTATGAGAATTACTTATGACACAACAGACATGTAGAATTTCATATTATGTCTATCCAACACCATGTATATATACATATGCCCGTGTTTTTGACTTTAGTATCATCATATCTATGATCAATGAGATTTGATCATCAGTCAACAAAAACACCAGTTTTAATGCATTATTATTGTCCCTTAATAATTATACTCGACTAGGGATCTTTAGGAATATTGATACTATTCTCAAAATCTCATTTCTAAGTCATGTACTTAGAGATATAGAATTGCATAACATATTCCAAGGACATTTATTAATCTAACATTTATATCACAGTAAATTAAGAATTAATAAATTATAAAGGGAATAATCGATAGAATATAAATATTAATAATCCTAATGTCTTAAACTAAAACATCACAGTGTTGTCTCTAGGGCACAAACACTAACAGAATCTCCAGTCATGTGCCTTGAGCAACCACTATCCAGATACAAAAGATTTTTTCTATTTCCCTGCACACATCAAAATCAAATTAAGTTGATTTTGGTACCCAAGTTTCCTTGGGTCCTGCCTTGTTAGCCTTTTTCTTTGGTTTCTTAGGTTTGACCTCATTTGACTTGGGGATCTCAGATTCATCCTTAGTAATTTGAGCTGGACCTTTGAAACTAGTCATTGAAACAGAATTATCATGCACATTTTGGTTTACATAAAAAGGCATGCTATTTACAAACATGTTATTCCAGTAGGGCATGCTAAATGGCATTTGTGGCATACCAAATGCAGCATAATAAGGATTAGAAACTTCCCAATTGTGCATTCATATTCTGAGTATACATAGCATTCATAGGTATTACAGACATGGCAGTCATGTTGGAAAAAGAAGTAGGTACAGACATGGGAGTAGCCATAGAAAGTTTGCAATTAATAGACAAGTGATTAACACTACCACACTTAACACATATTTTTCTTGGTGCATATTTATCAGGTGTGTAGTAGTTATGTTTGTTAATTCCTAATTTACCATTTCTATGGTTTTTCTTTTTAGCTTCTGTTTTAACCTCAATCTTTTCTAATCTGTCATTCAATTGCTTGATAGACAGATGACCAACATTAACTTTCTTTTTCTTTCTGACTTGACTTGATTCTCCTGGAATAAAGTTCTTAGAAACTAATCCATATTTCTCATTCAACTTATCTAGCTTAGCTTTGCTAACTGGTTTACTCACAGCCGACGAATGTGGCTCCTTGTCACTCGACGAATAATCCTTTTGATTATCCGACCGATGATTTTCATCATCCGTCGAGTCCACATCTGTCAATAATCCTTCAACCAAATTGGACTCAAGCTTCTCTTTACTCTTCTTCCAGGTTGCATCACAAAAGGACTCAATACCTTGAACTTTAGTGATTTAAGCATGAACATCTCTTGATGATTTCCATGCCTTAATCACTTCCTGTTCTCATTCAAGCTACTTCTTTAAGATCTCTTCTTTCTTTAAGGACTCAGTTAATTCATTCTTAGCAATCTTACAATCAATTCTTAATTTCTCAAATTCAATAAACTGAGACTCTAGCACATTATTCCTTTCACTTAAAAACAATTTTTTTCTTTAATTTTAGCATTTTCCTTAGTGAGGGAATTAAGTGTAACACGTAGGTGATATAATTTTGTGGATATATCATTTATTGTATCATTACACTCAGCTTTAGATAAATGTGCTAGGTTAGTGGTGATTACCTGATTGCTTGAAGATCTTGTTTCTATTTCATCAGATTTGGCCATTAGGGCTAGATTGACATAGCTTGTTTCTTCATCTTCATCCACTCCATCTGCTGCCCAGTCATTCTCCTGTGTAATGAAAGCCCTTTCCTTTTGTTTGAGCAGCTCAAAGTATTTCTGTTTATAATCAACAGGCTCAAACTTCTTTTTTCTGGAATCAGACTTCCTACATTCATTGGAAAAATGACCCGCCAAGCCACATTTGAAACACTTGAATTTTGACTTATCAACCATGTATCTGTTTGGCTTAGCTGCTCCAAAATTCTTCTTGAATTCTTGGAAAATCTCTTAGATAGGAATGCTAGATGTTCATCAATATCATCCATGTCATCTTGGCTCAACTGATCTTCATTTTCAGCTACAATCCCTTTACCCTTGCTTTCACAGACCTTTGATGTAGACTCAACAGCTTCCACCTTCATCTCTTTCTCCTTCTCTAACTCAACAACCAGTGCTATGGACCCTCATTTCATCCTTCCTTTCTCCATCCTTTCATCTTGCTCTATTTCAAGCTCATAGGTTTTTAGGATGCCATAAAGTCTCTCCAAGGTGAACTCCTTGTAATTCTGTGAATTTCTCAATGAGACTGTCATTGGCTTCCACTCCTTTGGAAGAGATCTAAGGAACTTGAGGTTAGAGTCTTTTGTTTGATAGACTCTCCCATGCAACTTCAGAGCATTTAGTAGCTTTTGAAATCTACTAAAAATATCAGTGAGAGACTCACTTTCTTCACAGTGGAAATGCTCATATTGCTAATTCAGTAGCTGCATCTTGTTCTCCCTTACTTGCTCAGTACCATCACAAATAATCTGGATTATGTCCCAAACCTCTTTGGCTATTTTATAGTTAATGATGTTATCAAACATATCACCATGAACTCCATTGAACAATATATTCATGGACTTCTTGTCCTTCCTGAATTGTTCAATGTCAGGATCTGACCATTCATGCCTAGGTTTTGCAACAGATGGTTCATTGCCAGTTACAACTCTCATTGGTACATGAGGACCTCTCTCTATGTAGTCCACAAAGGCCTCATCTTGAGAAAGACGATGTAGGTGCATCTTCACCTTCCAGTGGTGATAGTTGTCTTTGCCCAGAAATGGGATCTTCACTCCAACATCCTTTATGTTCATCTTTTTATTTGTTATGATCTTTATACTCTTTGTTCTTCAAGAGCTTGCTCTGATACTAATTATTATTCCCTAACAATACAACAAGAATTACAGAAGGGGGGTTGAATGTAATTCTGGCTACTTTTTAAAATTTAAAGAATGTTCTTACTTGATAAATATAACAGTGTTTGATTAGCAATGGTGCGGAATAAAAAGTGATAGAAATCAAAACATTAAGTAATAAAAACACAAGCTTTTAAAACTTTCTGATGGAATTGAAAGTATCCACCAGAGATATATATATCAATTGAGAACCCTGTGAAGCTTTGAATAGCTCCCAGCTGCTTTACAAGTTTGAACAAACAAAGCTACATAGAAATGCTTATAGAATATAGCTTGATATGTTTATCTGGAAAATGTATTTGTTTAGTTGGTTGTTCTACTTGCTACACTTGGTTTATATATCACCAAGTTTACAGACAATACGACAAGATAATAAAACAAAATATATCTAGTCTAACTTCATGCTACTTCATTACTCTATTCTAGCATCTTTGAATATGTTCACAATTGCATGGAAATGGTTATGCTTCTTTGTTCTCAAAATCCTGCTTAACAGGATGCCATATTCTTTTTGCAAACACCCAAAGCATGTGACTGTGTTGTCACTGTCAACAGCTATTTGAATTTAATCATCCGCCAGGACTATGTTTGTCATCCATCGGGAGCTCTGTTGATCATCCATCGGGAGTCTTGTAGATCATCCGTCAGGAGTCTTATAGATCATCCGTCGGGAGTCTATCTGCCACTTGAATCTATTTTACTTATACAGAGTTACAAGATATCTCATATTTATAATTTATCAACTTATTCTGCATATCAATCTAGTAGTCAACATGACTTAGAAAACCCTACGCAATCTACTTGACTAATACATGTTGTTTGCAGAAATGTGCTACAGTACTAATTTGTTACATAAGCTACTCACTCGATGGATGTCAATTTTTCATCCGTCGGGACTATAAAGTTCATCTGTCGGGACTATATTAGATCATCCATCAAGTGCTACAAAATTCACTAAGTTAAATCTACTAAGGTGTTTTACTTAACTTATCATCAAGTTCATAAAATATTCCTAACAGAGTTGAAAGGTACACATTCACTTTTCTCACTCTAGTGAGAACCATTTTGTTGCTCTTTTTGTTTGTTATAACACAGGCTTCTGAATTGAAAGTGACTGAGTTGCCCTTATCACAAAGCTGGCTGATACTCAAAAAATTATGCTTGAGTCCATCCACTAGAGCAACCTCTTCAATGATGACATTATCCTTTGATATCAAGCCATATCCCATAGTATAACCCGTGCTATTATCTCCAAAAGTGATACTTGGGCCAGCTCTTTTCTTGAACTCAGTGAGCAGGGTAGAATCTCCAGTCATGTGCTTTGAGCAACCACTATCTAGATACCAAAGATTCTTTCTGTTTCCCTACACACATCAAAACCAAATCAAGTTGATTTTGGTACCCAAGTTTCCTTGGGTCCTGCCTTGTTAGCCTTTTTCTTTGGTTTCTTAGGTTTGACCTCATTTGACTTGGGGATCTCAGATTCATCCTTAGTAATTTGAGCTGGACCTTTGAAACCAGTCACTGAAATAGAATTATCATGCACATTTTGGTTTACATGAAAAGGCATGTTATTTGCAAACATATTATTCTAGTAAGGCATGCTAAATGGCATTTGTGGCATACCAAATGCAGCATAATAAGGATTAGGTGCAAATGGAATATTAGCAAATTGTGCATTCATATTCTGAGCAGGCATAGCATTCATAGGCATTACAGACATGGTTGTCATGTTGGAAAAACATGAAGGTACAGACATGGTCTAACACCCCCAAATCCGGGGTCGGGGATTCGGGTTGTCACGAGTTCCATTTCCCTTATCCATACTTAATTTTAACAGTCAACCAACTGCTGCGTACTGTGACCCCACAATATACACACACACACCACAAGTTATAGTCTCAGAGATGAATACCAAAATAACACAAGTCATTTTATTCCACAATTATAAACCATTTCACCTTAAAAAGGGTTTCTGAATAATTTACATATTCTTTACCATTATTACAATTCATAAATATAAATAGTCTGGTACATCAAAAGTTGAAAGCCTAGCCTATTGGTAGATCCTACCTCAGCTACAACGGCATCAATGCCTACAGGAAACTGGGGAATGTTTCCTAACCGCTTGCGAAATGGGAGCTTGGTCATGTTCATCTTTGCTATCTGTTGTTGTGTGATGAAAGAAGAAAGCATGGGTGAGCAACAAGCCCACAGAAATAATATGTATAATAATTAACAATATATGAGCATTCTCATAGTACTCATGAAAGTCTTGGTCAAGAAGAAATGAACCAAGTTGATATCTTAACGTGACCAAGTCGCAAAATATTCAGTATATATATATACATATATACTTTTCACAATCTTTGAAATCCTCTGACATATATAATATACATAGAGTTCCAGTTTATAACTGTATAAAAATATCGTTGCAAGGTGATCTCATAAATCTAACCTTGTCTCAACGTTTTTCTGAAATCTTTGACATGCACAAGATAATCATTTACTGGATATAAGTTTAAAAGATGAAGTTACAAGATACTCCAATATACTTATATCTTTTCCAAATACTACTTGAACTACCACCGTTCAAGTTATAATTAGTTTCAAAAGTTCATCACACTGATGAGACTACAAGATAAGACTTGAATAGATTCAATCTTTGAAATATCATTTGAAAGAAATGAAGTTACGAGATACTTCATTAAGTCTCGATATATATATATACACCTATATATATATAAATTTCATACACTCCTTGAAAACCTCTGTTATGAAAATTATAAACAGAGTTGCAATATCCAATGAATTTGGAAAGGAGAAAACCTTGGCATAAACCTGATATCTTGATGATCAGGCAAAGATACCAATAAGTAACATTTTCTACTAGTAGATGGACGAATTCCCCACTGGTCATCACCTGGCCGTAATATGACCTTATGCCGGACTGCCACTCAGCCACTCACGCATTTGATGGACTCCCACTGAGCCACTTACACTTTCATGGACGCTCACTGAGCCCATGTTGCTTATGCCGACTCAATAGATGGACTTACTTCCCGAACGTTGGGTAAGTAATCAATTCATTTATCAAAACAGCAACCTCTTTGCGAATATAAAATACACCACAGAGCCGGATCCCTCAGGTTTTGAGCGAGTATTTAAATCCCCTTTGAAAAGAAGATCTTAAATATAAAAATGAGTTTTGGGATCCGCTCTAACTTTTAAAATCATTTTGGAGACTCGAAAACATTTTTAAGAATGTTTGGAGTAATGCTGATTTAATGAAATAAATCAGTCCTGATATGTTAGAAAATATCTGAATATTATTGTTTAAATAATATTTTCAACAAGGATGATTTTTTTATAATAATAGTTGAAGTAGAAGTTTTAAAACTCATACATGAAATGAATAATAATAATTAACCAAAGATATACTTATACGAAAGTATGATCTTTATTTGAATAATCGAAAATAAGTTTGATTACCGAAACATTATTCTTTAATAAAATAAAGAATATTATTTAGTAAATAAGCGGAGTCATAAATCCTTGAATGAATATTCAAAATAATATTCATTAAATAGAATAAACAGAGTCATAAGTCCTCTAATGAATATTCAAGATAATATTCATTAAATAAAATAAACCAGTCATAAGTCCTCGAATGAATATTCAATGTAATATTCATTAATAAAAATAAAGTTATCGAATAAACCTTATTCGATTAATAGTTTTGAAAACTATATCTTATATATATATATATATATATAATATATATAGTATACTCGGGAACATCGACTCCCGGTTTTAGAAAATGTTCGCCTTTGGGTCTCCTATACTAAGGGTATACGCAATTACTGCTTATCTCTAGCATAGGTATTATGCAACTTATAAGCATTTAACTTAACAGTTAGATATCAATATTATGAAATAGGCATGCATATAAACCATATCAACATGCTCCAATATATCGCAAGATTTGCTAATAACAATCATTCATCTATCACAAGATAATGCATATACATATATATATCACCACAACAGTATAACGGGTAGAAAACTTGCCTGAGCGACTGGGGGTGATAAAAGGCTTGGGACGAGTCTGGTAACCTATAAACAACATATAAGTTGGAATTAAACCAAAGTCACTTATGAATCTATACTTTAACCAATTAGACCCTAACGTTCGCTTTTGCGCTTAACGATTCACTTAAGTCGCTCGAGTACCCTCGGCTCCACCATTTTTAATAAATTAACCACTAGGAATTTTAAGGCGATTCTTTCGCGAGTACCCTACCAACTGTCCTAATCCACTTTACATAATTGTTTTATACCCCAATTAGTCCTTTAAGGTCCTTAACCAAGGTTTTAAAGTAAGGCGAGGGGTAAGGGTTCGGTCGCGAAACGCCGTTACTTAAAATGGTCATTTCTCCTAAACGGTACATCGGATTTAAGCGAACCACATATCAAAACGAAGCTCGTAACATGAACTATCTAATCATGGCAATGGTCAAAACCTAACAGTGAGTTCTCGGGTCCTGATGTTAAGAACAAAAACAGTCTAAAGTAAATCGGGCATTACGACGGCTATGTTTACGCGATTACCAAATTTTATCCTACTCCAAATCAACCACAAATCAACCACAATTCAACCACAATTCAACCATACAACCAAAATCCATCCATACAATACTAAAACAGCCCCAACACCTCAAGTTCTCCAATTTATATTATTCTCAAATATGAACTAAAACTATTCTTAAGTTCATTAACCAATAATCAAGATTTACAACTCCAAAAATATCACAAAACCAACCAATCTCTAAACATTCAATAATCATGCTTCTCATGAAATATACTACTCATAATAAGCTCTTAATATTCAATAACAATTCTAGGTTAAGAGATTATACCTTCCTTGTGAGTAGGAGTAACTAATGAGCTTGAAACAACCTTGGAAAATCCTTACTAAAGCTTTATCTAAACAAAAACACAAGATCAAAATTTCAAGTTCTTGAAAAACACTATTCACTCTCTTCTTCTATGAATTTTAGGAAGAGTTTGTGAAGGAATTTGAAGCTTAAACTTATAGGATATTTATATCTATATACAAGGAACCTTAGATAATTACCTCACTAATTAACAAAGCTTGGAACTTGGATTTTGACTTTCTTGTCTTTGAAAAAGTGAAGAAGCTGAGAGCTTCTTGCTTGGAAAGGTGGAGAAAATGTGTTTTTGTAATTTGTGATTTGTTTTGTTGGTTGTTTTGCTTTTGTTTTGCTAAATTACCTTTTAACCATGGTAAATTTTAGTGTGGTTCACAATCAACCAACAACACACTTCTTTTTATCATGCTTAGGTCATCATTCTTATGTCATCTTCCCATGCTTGTCCTCTTCTTATTGGTTTGATGACATCATCATCACTAACCTGTTTGATTAACTCCTAATTACTTGCCTAATGATCGCTGATCTGTTATACGGTTCGCTCAACTTTCGTTCTCGTTTATCGTTTGAGGGATCATACCCGAGATCTTATTACTTGGGTTTCCTTAACCTTTCTCAATACATTATATTCCTTTTATGATCCTCTATTATAGTCCTTGAATTTAAATCCTTTTTATCATGTTACCTTATACTCAATTATTTCGGTATCTGGTGGATTTTCGGGAAAAATCAAAGTTTTCGAATTTGGATTCTGACGATCTTTACATACACTTATATACCATATAGAGTACTAATAAGATCTCAGAATAACAATAGAAGAACATCTACAAGGTGTGGCATGAAAAGTTTTCTTATTCAACATAATCAGCAAAATCACTATTCATAAGGGTTTCAAAAATTCCAAAAATTGGGGTTATTACAGTCTCCCCTCCTTAAAAGGATTCCGTCCCGGAATCAGATAGAAAATGAATAGGGATACTTTCTTAGCACTGCACTTTCTAACTCTCAAGTCAATTTTCCCACATTGTGGTTCTGCCACAAAACTCTGCCTAGTTTTATAACACTTCTCCTAAGCACTTGTTCCTTTTCGATCTATAATCCTTCTCGGTTGCTCCATATAGGTTACGTCTGGTTGCATGTCTATGCGCTCGTATGCCCCTATTTGTCTGGCATCCGAATTACACTTCCTTAACATTGATACGTGGAACACGTTATGAATTTGCTACATGTTCGGGGGTAGGGCTAGCTCATATGCCAACTTCCTAATACATCTTAATATATCCAAGGGTCCAACAATTCGTGGGCTTAGCTTTCCTTTCTTTCTGAATCTCATCCATCCTTTTCAAGGGATACCTTTAACATTACTAGGTCCCCTATTTCATACTCTTTGTCCTTTCGAGTCGAATCAGCATACCTCTTTTATCCATCCTGGGGTTGCTGTCATCCGTCTTCTTATTAGATCCACTATATCTTTGGTCCATTGGACCACTTCGGGTCCGAGCATCTTGTGCTCTACATCTTCATCCTAAAATATGGGAGATCGACATTGTCTTCCCTCAAGGATCTCATAAGGCGATATCCCGATACTGACATACGATCTATTCTCGTAAGAAAACTCAATCCGTGCTAAGTGACCATTCCAAATTCTTTCAAGTCTATTGCACAGACTCTCATCATAGCTTCTAGCATTATAGCTTTTGCTTCTCAATACCCATTCTTTTCCAGTTCGTAGTCGTTACTATCTTCCGTACGTAATACTATACTGGTTACACTTTTGCTCGTTAGCGTTCTATAACCTTTTAATAATCACGTCAACCTTAGTATCACGAACGCGTTTCCATTCCGAATACCACCATAACTTTACTACTCCTTTTTCAGCTGTTTCTATTTTCCAAAGTTTGATCAATTTTATAGAAGTAAAAGAATTTATTGAGAGATCACTATGATCATGAACACTTGTTATATTGCATAGTTAGTATAGAAGGTGGTCAGCCTTTAGTACTTGACAAGCAATTAAACAACATGTGTTATCCTACTAGGCTTCTATCACACAGATAGATTGTCATTCAGTAATACCTCCCCTTCTGGAAGGGTTGTTCTTCTCAGCTTACATGAAATGAAAAGGAGAGAAAATATCGAATTAAAGAGAATTGTATATATAAAAATATACTGCCATAAAATATCTGGCTTGGAATCTACCTCTGAACTATAGAGGTTTATCATAGGAGAACAAAACATATATGTATATAAATCAACATCAAGTATAATAGCATCGCATTTCATATGCCTAAATATTTGCTATTCTGTCCATCATTCTATGGACCCATGCTCTTGCTCGAGCTTATACACAATCACCTTTGAAACTCCCTCGACAGCGAAAATCGATTCTAGGATTTCGTTCTAGACATCATCGTTACCAGAATTCTATGCTTGCACCGCAACCTTCCTTGTATAGTAATACGACTCTCTATTGATAAGAAGGAATAAGTATTCAATAGGTAGATAATCGACTTAATTAGTCTATCAATGATAACTTATACACCACCACGACCCGATTAGTGGTACTCAATCTCAACATCCATTCCAATACCACTCTCACGGTAGTAAGTAATCGGCTCATTACTCATAGAATCATTCCTGCATTACTATGGTCCACCGTTGACCTACTGTAGTCGTTCATTTTCCATGAAGTCTTAATAGCTAACCATACGGAGTCCATACCTGACGTATCGGATTCTTCTGAGGAGGTAACATAATTACCATTCATGATTCATGAAGAACACTCTAGATCCTGATGTACATACATGACATGAAGCAGATAAAATTGCAGAAGAGTTTCAATCAAAACAACGATAGCAGGTTAATACCATTCTTAATCATATGCCTTCAATAGAAGACTTAACTCAAAGGTTCATTTAGTCCTTCTTGAAACATGGTCCTGGCCTATCTCAAGATAGTACCTTCCAAGATAGATAGCCCGCTCATGGCGATTACACGAATTAAACCTTTACCAAACTACTATTACAGTTGGGTATTGCACAGTCATCGGAAGGAATGTCAATCTTCCAAACCATAATACAACCTTCACAGCTTTAACCATCATCATTGTATTCCTCTGGCACGAGCGCCTATAATTGTCCTCTTACACTTAAAGTGTCGGCCATCTCTTTGCCCTTTCCTGATAGTAAAATTTCCTTACAATAAATGTCATTTTAACCACCTCCAACTAAATTTTCTACCTCATTTTAATCACTGCTTATGTGAAAATGCTTTTCTTAAGTCCTGGTGAGAAAAGAAAAAAAAATCACCATTTTTCCATAAGTCATTGCCTTAGTCTTTAGATGTGAACATTGTCACGGCTGACTCTCGATCATACTTAGGACGTCTCTTATCTTGGTTCCTTCTTGTTTTCACCAATCTCGACCCTCATTGGGTCAATCTATACTTTCTTATTGTTCAATAAGTGCCCCACCTTGTATTATTATAACTACGTCATATTTCCTTTATCAAAATTTCTTTTCTTGATAACTTTGAATACTACCTTTCTCCTTGTAAAATCTCTAAGGTTATCCTTAAATCCTTCATCAGGTACACCCTAGGCTCAGGGCATATCAAGATACCATTTACTAATACCAAAATCATTGTCTATATACTTCTGAAAAATTTCCCCACTGATCCTTGAAGGTTGTTGTTACCTTAATCCTTTCCAATTCATACTGTCAAAACTCATACTGTCCCTATTAAGGGTGAAATGCCAACCTTTATGCATTCTCCTAGGATTCATTTCAAGTTATCGGGGTTTTATCCTTAATTCCACCTTTAAAAGATACTTACACTCTTCCATGGATAAATCAAGTCATATATACTTGATAGATTACCTTATTCAATCATTCTCACTTCGATAGTCTATACTTAATTTCACAATTGCATCCTTATTCAAACTAAGGTCAATCCATATGGCCTCCAAAAGATAACAACGGTTTTTTTTCGCTTTGCTTGCCTAATTTGGTAATGACAATAGGGATGTTTTGGAAGATATTGGTCGTGTTCAACGTGAACTTCTTCTTAATAATTCCTTATTTACTTTTGTTGTTTATTTCAACAGTCATCTCAATGTTGGGATATCTTTCATACCTGGAGTCTCCCTTTCTGGGTATCAAGCCACCGGTCTTACACTTCACATTCTTGAAGGTCACTTCCTTCATCCAATTTTCCTAATTTCTTACTTTCTTGTCTCCTCATTCTATCTGCGTCTCATTGTTTATCCTTCGAACTATCTCAAGGTTTCCTCGAATCCTCCCAACTTAAAGGGGGTACAATATATATATCTCTTATGCCTTCAACCATCAACTTTAACTCATGGTGAATCACCCTCATCCTGATGATTACATACCTTTCTATTTCTATTACTATGAGTCTTTAGGGTTTCCTCATACCCAACTCCATTATCATTCCTCAAACTCTATTTCCTTTATATTCCTTTCCACTTTAGTTTCTTTTTATTTTCCTTTCTCTTACAATCATTTCATGAACCCACTAATCATTTACTTCAAACATCACGTCGTTCTGGGATTCGTGTCCTCAGGATGAATCTTGCCAACTTTTACAACTTAGATTCATAACTCATCATACTCGTGTGCCTTTTTTCTGGCTCTAAAACTTTTACACTATCGTTATAACCCTGGGAAGTTCTTTCCCGAAAACAATTGACTGAACTTTAATCGGTTTATTATAACCTCTGGCCCCGTGTCTTTCTTGGCCTTTCACCAGCGGGTGGCCTCTCTCTTAGGAGGGTAAGTGACAAAAATAGTCTTTTGTGATTCATCAATCATTTAGAATCTCAAATGATTCCTATATTTCCTTTAGCTAGACTCTTGCCTCGACTGGGTCAGCTTGTTCCTTGGAACTCTAAGATCTTAGTGACTTAAAGGTCCTGAAAGAATTTCCCACCGCATTGTTTCCTCAGGGTGGTGTTTGGGAATAATAGTCTAAGTTCTGTCTAGAAAGGTCTATAAATTGTCGTATAGGAGTACCGTCTCGGGTCTCCTTTTCTTACTCAACTTTTGTTTCCTTAGTCTGAATGTTCCCTCCTCCTCCCCATAATCGGGGTCATCCTATATGTTTTAAATCCTCATTTTCCACTTCATTATGTTATAGGTTCCTTCTATCTTGATGGTGACCTCCCTGACTATATCACGTTCAGGGTTTGCTCTAAATCTTATTCCTCAAACTAGCTTTCATCTAAGATCTCATCTTTAAGCTCTTGAACATTTGGAACCCAAATTCTGTAGAAATACCTCATTATTCCCTTATCATCTTTCTCGGTATTAATCTCTTATCTTTTTGTTGGCTCTCTACCTTCATTCATCACTTTTTCTGGCACAATATGTTCTTTTCCAATAATTCGGCCTGTATTGCAATCTCAAACAGCTTTCCGGTACCGGCTCCGATTACCTTCACTTCTATTTCCATTTTCTCAAAATCTCTTATAAACTCTCCCAAAGACATTATCATCTTGAGTCTCTCCTTTTTACTAATGGCATCAGCCACCACATTGGCTTTCCCTGAATGATAAAGAATCTCCCAATCATAATTCTTGATTAGCTCTAACCGCCTCCTCTGGCATATGTTGAGCTCTTTCTACGTAAAAATGTACTAGAGCTCCTATGGTATGTGTAAATCTTGCACTTCTCTCCATACAAGTAGTGCCTCCAATCTTTAGGGAAAAACTATTGCCACGAGCCCAAGCTCATGGGTGGGGATATCGAATTTTATATTCCTTTAATTTTCTTGACGCGTACGCGATTACCTTGTTGTGCTGTATAAGTAGCACCCTAATTCCTTATGCGAAGCGTCACTACACATCACAAAATCTCCTTTTCCATCCAGCAACGCCATCATAGGGGCCGTCACCAATCTTTGCTTCAGTTCTTGAAAGTTGTTCTCGTATTTCTCTGTCCATTCGAACTTCTCAGTCTTACGAGTAAGCGTGTTAAAGGGGCTACTATCTTTACGAACTTGAACGAACCTCCGATAGTAACCGGCCAATCCTACCTCTGGTAGTCGCCCTAACCATAGTCATCAATTCCCCAGTGGTCCTTTATTCATTCTTGTCAGGATCCTCCACGGGATTCTTCTCAGCAACAATCCCTTCTAGGACAACATCATCAACCGCTACATCCTCAATATGAACATCATCCGGTCCCGCGTTAGGACGCTCTATCGGATCCATAATCTGATCTCCAATAAGTAATAAAACATCATCGCGTTGTTGTTCCTCAACCTCAGGGTTCGGAGTCCCGCTACCATATACGATAACGAACTATGCTTCTATTACGATATTTATAAGGGTTCCCATAAAGGTTTTAACTGTCAGTACTACGTTAGGTAGTCCGACTATGAACTTGGCAAGAGTTCTTATTATCTTAGTGAACTTATTATTTTAACGTCATATCATCTCTGAGGTTTATAACGCTTAGCTCTGATACCAATTTTGTAACACCCCCAAATCCGGGGTCGGGGATTCGGGTTGTCACGAGTTCCATTTCCCTTATCCATACTTAATCTTAACAGTCAACCAACCGCTGCGTACTGTGACCCTACAATATACACACACACACCACAAGTTATAGTCTCAGAGATGAATACCAAAATAACACAAGTCATTTTATTCCACAATTATAAACCATTTCACCTTAAAAAGGGTTTCTGAATAATTTACATATTCTTTGTCATTATTACAATTCATAAATATACATAGTCTGGTACATTAAAAGTTGAAAGCCTAGCCTATTGGTAGATCCTACCTCAGCTACAACGGCATCAACGCCTACAGGAAACTGGGGAATGTTTCCTAACCGCTTGCGAAATGGGAGCTTGGTCCTGTTCATCTTTGCTATCTGTTGTTATGTGATGAAAGAAGAAAGCAAGGGTGAGCAACAAGCCCACCGAAATAATATGTATAATAATTAACAATATATGAGCATTCTCATAGTACTCATGAAAGTCTTGGTCAAGAAGAAATTAACCAAGTTGATATCTTAACGCGACCAAGTCGCAAAATATTCAGTATATATATACATATATACTTTTCACAATCTTTGAAATCCTCTGACATATATAATATACACAGAGTTCCAGTTTATAACTGTATAAAAATATCGTTGCAAGGTGATCTCATAAATCTAACCTTGTCTCAACGTTTTTCTGAAATCTTTGACATGCACAAGATAATCATCTACTAGATATAAGTTTAAAAGATGAAGTTACAAGATACTCCAATATACTTATATCTTTTTCGAATACTACTTGAACTACCACCGTTCAAGTTATAATTAGTTTCAAAAGTTCATCACACTGATGAGACTACAAGATAAGACTTGAATAGATTCAATCTTTGAAATATCATTTGAAAGAAATGAAGTTACGAGATACTTCATTAAGTCTCGATATATATATATACACCTATATATATATACATTTCATACACTCCTTGAAAACCTCTGTTATGAAAATTATAAACAGAGTTGCAATATCCAATGAATTTGAAAAGGAGAAAACCTTGGCATAAACCTGATATCTTGCTGATCAGGCAAAGATACCAATAAGTAACATTTTCTACCAGTAGATGGACGAATTCCCCACTGGTCATCACCTGGCCGCAATAGGACCTTATGCTGGACCGCCACTCAGCCACTTACGCATTTGATGGACTCCCACTGAGCCACTTACACTTTCATGGACGCCCACTGAGCCCATGTTGCTTATGCCGACTCAATAGACGGACTTACTTCCCGAACGTTGGGTAAGTAATCAATTCATTTATCAAAATAGCAACCTCGTTGCGAATATAAAATACACCACAGAGCCGGATCCCTCAGGTTTTGAGCGAGTATTTAAATCCCCTTTGAAAAGAAGATCTTAAATATAAAAATGAGTTTTGGGATCTCTTAAATATAAAAATGAGTTTTGGGATCCGCTCTAACTTTTAAAATCATTTTGAAGACTCGAAAACATTTTTAAGAATGTTTGGAGTAATGCTGATTTAATGAAATAAATCAGTCCCGATATGTTAAAAAATATCTGAATATTATTGTTTAAATAATATTCCCAACAAGGATGATTTTTTTATAATAATAGTTGAAATAGAAGTTTTAAAACTCATACTTGAAATGAATAATAATAATTAACCAAAGATATACTTATACGAAAGTATGATCTTTATTTGAATAATCGAAAATAAGTTTGATTATCGAAACATTATTCTTTAATAAAATAAAGAATATTATTTAGTAAATAAGCGAAGTCATAAGTCCTCGAATGAATATTCAAAATAATATTCATTAAATAGAATAAACAGAGTCATAAGTCCTCGAATGAATATTCAAGATAATATTCAATAAATAAAATAAACTGAGTCATAAGTCCTCGAATGAATATTCAAAGTAATATTCATTAATAAAAATAAAGTTATCGAATAAACCTTATTCAATTAATAGTTTTGAAAACTATATATATATATATAATATACTCGGGAACATCGACTCCCGATTTTAGAAAATGTTCGCCTTTGGGTCCCCTATACTAAGGGTATACGCAATTACTGCTTATCTCTAGCATAGTTATTATGCAACTTATAAGCATTTGAATCAACAGTTAGATATCAATATTTTGAAATAGGCATGCATATAAACCATATCAACATGCTCCAATATATCGCAAGATTTGCTAATAACAATCATGCATCTATCACAAGATAATGCATATACATATATACATCACCACAACAGTATAACGGGTAGAAAACTTGCCTGAGTGACTGGGGGTGATAAAAGGATTGGGACGAGTCGGGTAACCATTAAACAACATATAAGTTGTAATTAAACCAAAGTCGCTTATGAATCTATACTTTAACCAATTAGACCCTTACATTCGCTTTTACGCTTAAGGATTCACTTAAGTCGCTCGAGTACCCTCGGCTCCACCATTTTTAATAAATTAACCACTAGGAATTTTAAGGCGATTCTTTTGCGAGTACCCTACCAACTGCCTAATCCACTTTACATAATTGTTTTATACCCCAATTAGTCCTTTAAGGTCCTTAACCAAGGTTTTAAAGTAAGGCGAGGGGTAAGGGTTCGGTCGCGAAACGCCGTTACTTAAAACGGTCGTTTCTCCTAAACCGTACATCAGATTCAAGCGAACCACATATCAAAACGAAGCTCGTAACATGAACTATCTAATCATGGCAATGGTGAAAACATAACAATGAGTTCTCGGGTCCTGATGTTAAGAACAAAAACAGTCTAAAGTAAACGGGCATTACGACGGCTATGTTTACGCGATTACCAAATTTTATCCTACTCCAAATCAACCACAAATCAACCACAATTCAACCACAATTCAACCATACGACAAAACTCCATCCATACAATACTAAAACAGCCCTAACACCTCAAGTTCTCCAATTTATATTATTCTCAAACATGAACTAAAACTATTCTTAAGTTCATTAACCAATAATCAAGATTTACAACTCCCAAAACATCACAAAACCAACCAATCTCTAAACACAATAACCATGCTTCTCATGAACTATAATACTCATAATAAGCTCTTAATATTCAATAACAATGCTAGGTTAAGAGATTATATCTTCCTTGTGAGTAGGAGTAACTAATGAGCTTGAAACAACCTTGGAAAATCCTTACTAAGGCTTTATCTAAACAAAAACACAAGATCAAAATTTCAAGTTCTTGAAAAACACTATTCACTCTCTTCTTCCATGAATTTTAGGAAGAGATTGTGAAGGAATTTGAAGCTTAAACTTATAGGATATCTATATCTATATACAAGGAACCTTAGATAATTACCTCACTAATTAACAAAGCTTGGAACTTGGATTTTGATTTTCTTGTCTTTGAAAAAGTGAAGAAGCCGAGAGCTTCTTGCTTGGAAAGGTGGAGAAAATGTGTTTTTGTGATTTGTGATTTGTGATTTGTTTTGTTGGTTGTTTTGCTTTTGTTTTGCTAAATTACCTTTTAACCATGGTAAATTTTGTGTGGTTCACAATCAACCAACAACACACTTCTTTTTGTCATGCTTAGGTCATCATTCTTATGTCATCTTCCCATGTTTGTCCTCTTCTTATTGGTTTGATGACATCATCATCACTAACCTCTTTGATTAACTCCTAATTACTTGCCTAATGACCGCTGATCTGTTATACGGTTCGCTCAACTTTCATTCTCGTTTATCGTTTGAGGGATCATACTCAGGATCTTATTACTTGGGTATCCTTAACCTTTCTTAATACATTATATTCCTTTTATGATCCTCTATTATAATCCTTGAATTTAAATCCTTTTTATCCTGTTACCTTATACTCAATTTTTCGGTATCTGGTGGATTTTCGGGAAAAGTCAAAGTTTTCGAATTTGGATTCTGACGATCTTTACATACCATTATATACCATATAGAGTACTAATAAGATCTCAGAATAACAATAGAAGAACATCTACAAGGTGTGGCATGAAAAGTTTTCTTATTCAACATAATCAGCAAAATCACTATTCATAAGGGTTTCAAAAATTCCAAAAATTGGGGTTATTACACATGGGAGTAGGCATAGCAATCTTGTAATTAACAGATAAGTGATTAACACTACCACACTTAACATAAATTTTTCTTGGTGCATATTTATCAGGTGTGTAGTTGTTATGTTTGTTAATCCCTACCTTCTCATTTCTATAGTTTTTCCTTTTAGCTTCTGTTTTAACCTCAATCTTCTCCAGTCTGTCATTCAATTGCTTGATAGACATATGACCAACATTAACTTTCTTTTCTTTTTTAACTTGACTTGATTCTCCTGGAATAAAGTTTTAGAAACAGATCCATATTTCTCATACAATTTAACTAACTTAGCTTTGCTAACTGGTTTACTCACAACCGACGGATGTGGCTCCTTGTCTATCGACAGATAATCCTTTTGATTATCCGACGGATGATTTTCATCATCCGTCTAGTCCACATCTGTAAAGAGTCCTTCAACCAGATTTGAATCAAGCTTCTCTTTGCTCTTTTTCTAGGCTGCATCACAAAAGGATTCTATACGTTGAACTTTAGTAATTTGAGCATGAACATCTCTAGAAGATTTCCATGCTTTAATTACTTCCTGTTCTCGTTCAAGTTGCTTTCGTAAAATCTCCTCTTTCTTTAAGGATTCAGTAAATTCATCCTTAGCAACCTTGCATTCTAATTTCAATTTTTCAAACTCAATAAATTAAGATCTAGCACATTGTTCCTCTCACTTAAAAACAAAATTTTTCTTTAATTTTAGCATTTTCCTTGGTGAGGGACTTAATTGTAACACGCAGGTGATATAATTCAGTAGACATGTCATTTATTGCATCATTACACTTAGCTTTGGATAAATGTGCTAGGTTAGTGGTGATTACCTGATTGCTTGATGAACTTGTCTCTATTTCATCGGATTTGTCCATTAGGGCTAGATTGACATAGCTTGTTTCTTCATCCTCATCCAATTCATCTGCAGCCCAGTCATTTTCCTGTATGATAAAAGCCCTTTCTTTTTGTTTGAGCAGCTCACAGTATTTCTAATTATAATCAACAGGCTCAAACTTCTTTTTGCGGGAATCCGACTTTCTACACTCACTAGCAAAATGGCATGCCAAACCACATTTGAAACACTTGAATTTTGAATTATCAACCATGTTTCTGTTTGGCTTGGCTACTCCAAAATTCTTCTTGAATTTGAGCTTGGCAAATCTCCTGGATAAGAATGCTAGATGCTTATCAATATCATCCATGTGATCTTGGCTCAAATGTTCTTCATTTTCAATTACCAGCCCTTTACCATTGCTTTCACAGACCTTTAATGTAGACTCAACAGCTTCCACCTTCATCTCTTGCTCCGTTTCCAACTCAGCAACAAGTGCAATGGATCATCCCTTCTTCCTTCCTTTCTCCATCCTTTCATCTTGCTCTATTTCAAGCTCATAGGTTTTAAGGATGCCATACAGTCTCTCCAAGGTGAACTCCTTGTAATCTTGTGAATTTCTCAATGAGACCGTCATTGGCTTCCACTCCTTTGGGAGAGATCTAAGGAACTTGAGGTTAGAGTCTTTTGTTTGGTAGACTCTTCCATGTAGTTTTAGAGCATTCGGTAGTTTTTGAAACCTACTAAAAATGTCAGTCAGTGACTCACTTTCTTCACAGTGAAAGTGCTCATATTGTTGAATCAAAATTGCAACTTATTATCCCTTACTTGTTCAGTACCATCATAAATAATCTGTATTGTGTCCCAAACCTCTTTGGTTGTTTTACAGTTAATGATGTTATCAAACATATCACCATCAATACCATTAAACAGTATGTTCATGGCCTTCTTATCTTTCCTGACTTGTTCAATGTCTGGATCAGACCATTCATGCCTAGGTTTTGGAACCGATGGTTCATTCCCTGTAGCAGCTCTCATAGGGACATGAGTGTAACGACCGGGAAATTTACGTTGTATTATATCATATTTATAATAAAATATGTGTATTAATATGTCAGTTATGTGTGATTATCTGTTAAACCCTAATTGGTACATGCTACGTGTATTCTGTATCATTTCTATATTTTTAAGGTATTTTTCAGATGTTTTATATCGTATTCAAAGGTTTCATTTGAAACGCTTTGCAACCCAAATAATGATTTTAAAGCCAGTATTTCAAATAAAATAATGGGCCTTATTTTTTTATCAAACGGCTTTTACAATCGCAATATTCTGAACATCTAGATATTTTATAAATTTTCTCGTTTTACGAAAAATGACTTTTCCGGGTCCCATTTGGGTGTTAAAAACCCCACAAAAAGCACATTTTTATTTTTATAAAATTATAGGACTTTTATATATACCATTTCTTTGTATTTTTGAATTATTCACAATTTTTGGGAATTTTTGGCATATATATTGTATATATAAAATATTTAAAAATTAAATTTTAATACCCAAAAATTATAAAAATTAGGGCCAAATATTTTAATTAAATGTATAATTAGCCCCTTAATTTTATTTAGGAGTATTATTTTTCATACTATAAATACCTTGATTATTATTAATTAATTCATAATTCTGCAAATTAATTCCCAAATTCAGAAATTAGGGTTCTTGAGTTCTTGATTTCAAACAAAGATTTGACAGTGATTCTGATCTCCAAATCAAACATGTGAGTACTCAATCGAAAGCTCTTGATCCCTACTTTCTAATTCTGTCATCAATTTTGTGTTTTATTACGTTGATTTTCAATTCGTAATTCTAGGGTTTATACCCGATTTGGGGGTTTTTGATTCTGGGGTTCTGGGTTGATTTTGATGCTTGATATAGTTTCCTTTACTTGTTTACAATTGATTGGTGATAGTTAATTGATCGGAGTTATGTTCTAGATAGTTGTTCTTAGTTTAGGGTTTATGTAAACTTTAATTAGTTCATTTTTGTATTTGCAAGAATCTCTGATTGTTTTGAATATAGGGGTTTGATTGTAGAACTCATAAGCTTTGTTTTGATATATTATTTGCAATTTTTCATGTACGAAATGGTCAGTTTGGGTTTTGGCCGGATTTCTTCTTGTTTTAGCCGGAGAAATCGTTGTAGGGATTGATAGGTTATGATATTGATGTTGTTATGTTCCTGGTAAAATTCTGAACGAAAACTCACCAAGAAACGAATTGAACGATGCCTATTTGCCCTGGGAATCGAGCACGTCGGACTCGGGTGAAGCTCGCCGGCGTTTACTCTGTTTTTGGCCGGATAAAACGATCCATGCGACGGGGATAGAAGATGACGGTGGGATTGAGTTCCTAGAAGCACGGGGAATGAAAACCCTCAACTGATTTCGTCGTTTCATCGCTCTTTGAGCCGGATTCATTCGCCGGAAAACCCACCGGCGTCATTGCCGGTGGGGTAGTTCTTGAGGACCCGATTAAACTGGACCCGACCCGTTTGTTTTATTTCAGACCCGAATTTGATCCACCAAACCTCAATTCCATTTTCCAGAAACTGTTTCTGAGTTTTTAATTATTTACTTTTATTTTATAAATCAGAAAATCAGTTTTAAATTCTCAAAAATATTATTAATAATTCCTGAATTATTTTAATAATTCGTATTGAATTGCTTAATTAATTATTTAATTATTATCTAATTAATTAATAATTAGGTAATTAATTAATAAATAAGGATTAATAAAATGATTAATAATCTGATAATTAGTTTATATTACGAGTAACTCGTATCTATACGGGTAGCGATTCGATAATTAATATTATTATTCGGTCGATAGTTAATTATTCGTATAATATCGTAATAATTATTCGTATCGTATAATTAAATACGGATAATTAATTGATTAACGAATCGTATAAGTTATAATAATAACAATGATGTTTCGATAATTATGCGAGAAATGTGAATAACTCGTAGAAATACGAGTAATGGATCGTTGCGTTGAAATATGATTCGAATAATAACTCATTTATTCAATAATTAACGTACCAGTTAATGATATTGATTATTTATTTATAAATAATCGATCTAATCGAATAAATAACGATAAGTTGTAAATATTTTTAATAAATTGTGATTAATCCTAATAATTCGGGATTAATTATTTTATATTATTAAATAATTATTCATTAATTATTTATTAGTTCTTTATTAGTTATTTATTTATTAATTTTAAAAAGTGATAAATTATTTCGATAATTAATCACATAATTTTCAATAAATCATAACTTCTTCGTTTTAACTCCAAAAATTATAAAAAAATTATTTTTGGACTTTGATTTCTCTTAAATAATTATTCAAAAATTATTTTGGGATTTAAAAATTAGCAATAATTATTTATATTGAATTATCAGTGTTTAATTGATAATAATTCAACTGTTAGTCCGAATTGAGCGAAACGAAAGCCTGTTGACTTAGAAAAATGAATTCTTTTCACTAAAAATAATATGAAGACCTAATTTCTTCTCGAAATTAGTTGATTTTATTGATTGCTTGATTATCAGTCGAAATACGTGCCGAGACGAGTTCGAAAAATTACGGAAAAATGGGAAATGAAGCAGAAGTTGATCAACGGAGCAATCAGCGAGTCGATTTTGATTCTAAAAATTATTTTGACTATAAAAATGATTATGTGCTTATGTGCTTATGTGCTTATGTGTATTATGTGGTTAATCGAGTCTTACTTGCTTATATGTAATATAAGAGTCAGTTATAGGCGCATGGGTAGATAATAGGAACGAAATGAAGTCAATTCAAGATGCAAATTAAAGTACAAGATGACTTAATCAGTCTATTTTGCTAACAGAAGCTAAGCCAGCAAGGCAGGTCAAGTAGGGGATAGACGGAAGTGATTTAATTGCAGTGAGTCGCGCAAAAGGCAAGTTTCTTCCCTATTCTAATTTCAGAATAGTAATATTCATTTCAAATTCTTATTACATTTGCATTAATTTAACTCCTTTATTCATATCTCAGTTCGATTCTTGAATTATTCTTTTCATTTGAATTTATTATTCATATTCCAATTATTACTCACAATTATTAATATATTCTGGTGATTAGAATATATCAAAGTATACCGATTGTTCCGGTTGCTATTCTAAGGACTGGATAACATTACTTTTGGGGATTAAGGTTACTTAATCCTAAGGACCGGAACATAATCGGATCCTTGAGATGGGCCGTAGTGCCTGGGTGCCCGACGGGATCTATATAGTGAGATATAGATATGCACTGTATCCTGGCTGATCAGCAGGGTATAGCTGCGAACTTGAATCCAGTGTAGTTCATTTATATTTGCCAGCAATGGCCTTCTTTTGATTCTTATGAGGTTATATCTTTGCAGATATACCTGGGATACGGATTCAGTTATATTGCTTTAACATTGTGTATATTTGGTAGACTTGTTGAGCAATTTTGGCTCACCCCTTTTTGTTGTTATTCACCTTATTGTTTCAGTTAAGAAGGAATATGAAACCCGTCAGAACACGAGTGGTAAAGAAGCGGGTCAAGCCTCGGGATCCTCTTATACCCAAGGTGTTGATCCCTATCCAGGAAGAAAGCTTTGAGTTGCCCGAGCAGGTGGAGTGTTAATAGATAGTATGTGTGTTTGAATAAAAGCTGAACTTAGTTTAAAATGAGTTAGACAATGGTTTGTAATAGAGAAAGTTTGTGAGATTTTGAATGTTGGTTTGTAATAAAAGTAGTTAGTGGTTCTTGTTTTCATACTTCAACCTAGAAAGATCCTGGTAGTTATTAAGGGGTTTAGTTTTACTTCTTTATTATTTATCAATAAGCTTGTACAGGTTTGGTGATTAGCTTGTAACCCCCAGACTTATACCCCGGGTCTGGAGGGCGTTACAGTTTGGCATCAGAGCTGTAGGTTTGGTCCCTGAAAACAAGAACATTAGGATTAAGATAGGATAGAGAGATCACATATGATAGGGATAGTCAGATTAGGAAAAATAGTGTTAGGATTTAGGTCAGATTAGAATAGGAAAGTATAAATCTTAGAATTATTTAGTGACCTTTTCTTTTCTTTGGTATATTATCAGATGGCATCTTCTGGTTATTCTGCATCTTCCGAGAGGACAGTCACTGGGCCAACAGCACCAGTTATACCTCCAGTATCTGAGTATATGTTTCCTCCTCTACCACCTCTACCATCATTGCCACAGGAGCCGGTACCACCAGTTCAGGGGATAGTTCATGACCCCATAGAGATGTTTGATCCTTTTGAGTTCTTCGAGCCGATAGTTCCTTTACCTATTGAGTATCAGTTTATACCAGGTATTGAGCAGGAATTACCACCACTACCATTGTTACCTCCTATACCAGTGCATGCCCCAGAGCCGGACATAGTTCAGATGATTCCAGTCGAGGGGATGAGAGAGCATGATGTGGATCTACAGTTAGGTTTACCACAGCCGGGTGCAGGTATTCCGAGGGTTCCTTCCCAGGAGTCAGTAGGTCAGATTGCTCAGCTGCATATGGTACCATACCATGAGTATAGAGTTATGAGGGATGATATGGAGTATTGGCGGGCACAGTGTCGAGAGATTATGCATCTGTTTGATCAGAGGGACAGAGGACCGTTAGCAGCCCTACAGCCATATTACTACATGAGGCAGCGACTATAGTCAGTATTGATGAGCGCTACTTGGGAGCTTGATGAGTTGACCCATGATGGACCTCCTTCTTTTGCAGAGTTCTATCGTATATTCCGCTTGGCACAGACTTTAGTCCAGGCACTTAGAGAGGAGCTTAGGCGTATTCCGCCTGGGTTCTGAGATGGTTTGAGACAATGACTCCAGAGTTCATGTGTATATAGAGGCAGCATAGTATAACCTAGTGAGTAGTGTGTATGTGTGTATCAGTAGTTTAACTTGTAGTAGTAGTTTAACTTGTAGCGATAGTGTGACTTGTAGCCGTAGTGATGACCAGTAGCCCGAGACTTTTTGTATCAAGCATTTACACCTGAAGCTGGTGTCACATATATATATATATAAACTGAACTTTTCAAATATCTTTTATTTAAATTTCAGTCTTTCCAGTTTTACAGCATTTACTTTCACTTTATTGTTTTACAGTCTTTTATACTATAATTCTTGTTGAAAAAAAAACAGAAAAGAAAAAGAATAAATATTTTATTTAACTGTTTACATTTCTAGTTTTTACATTTAGTAACTGTTTTCTTTAAATAAACCATGTTATTAATACAGGATAAATTGTTTCCATTCCATACTGTCAATTGTTTATTAAACTGTTAAATAAATATCACCTGTTTTATTATCAGAAGAAAAAGATGGCACCAAAAAGAAAGACTAGGGCTGAGACCTCTAACAGCAATTCTGAAGGCCAGACTAATGAAACCATGAACCAAATGTTCCATCTGATGCAACAACAGATGGTAATGATGCAGCAGCAGATGCAGCATCAGCAACAGCAGATACAACAACAAATGTTACCACAACCACCTCGTCCTGAGCCTCAACCTGTTGTTACTTTTAAGCAGTTTCAGTCAGTTAAACCTCCAGAATTTGATGGGTCTACTAATCCTATTAAAGCTACCACCTGGTTAAAGGAAATAGAGAAAGCTTTTGTACTAGTGAAGGTAGGTGAGGACCAGAAGACTGATTTTGCTAGTTACTTGTTGAAGGGAGAGGCAAATTATTGGTGGGAATCTAAAAAGGCTTTAGAATGTGAAGATGTTATTGCTTGGGATAGGTTCAAAGAATTATTTTTAGAGAAGCATTTTCCTCGCTACGTAAGAAATCAGATGCATATAAAGTTTTTAGAGCTGAAGCAGGGAAGTATGTCTGTGACAGAGTATGAAGCCAAATTTAATGAGTTGGCTAGGTTTGTTCCGGAACAGGTGGACACTGAAGAGAAACGAGTGCAGAGGTTTCAAGAAGAATTACGACCATGGATACGCGGACAAGTTACAGTTTTTGAATTAGCAACATATACCACTGTAGTCCAGAAAGCTTTGATCATCGAAGGGGAAAGTGAAAGATCTCAACGAGATAGAGGACAGGGAAGTTTCCAAGACCGTTTCAACAGAAAGCCGGGATTTCAAACCCGGGCAAATCTGAATTTCAAAAGGATAGGACAGGGTACACAAAAAGCAGGTAATCGTTTCCAAGTCTCCAACCAGCAGGGAATTGTTAAGGTTTCAGTGCCGTATTGCAAAACTTGTGGACGCAAGCATACCGGCGTATGTATTAAAGCAGAGGTGACATGTTTCAAATGCAAGCAGAAAGGGCACTACTCTAACGAATGTCCGACAGGAAAAACAACAGAAATCACTTGCTATCAACGCGGAAGGAGAGGGCATATCGCTAGGAATTGTAAAGGACCAGTAATGGCAGCCAGTATTCCGAAAGTATTGGCATTACCTCCGTCACCGCCGCCAAATCAACCCAGAGCAAGGACTTTTAACATGACCATGAAAGAAGCAGTACAGAATCCAAGTATGATTGCAGGTACGCTTTTGGTGAACTCCGTAGATTCAAAAGTATTAATTGATTCTGGAGCTACTCGTTCATTTATTTCTGAAGAATTTCTTGATAAGTTACATTGCAAAATGGAATGGTTGGGCGAGACGTTAATTATAAAATTAGCAAATGACGACCAAGTTCCAGTAGATCGAGTATGTCCTGCTTGTGATGTAGAAATAGCTGGACATCATTTCTCTGTAAACTTAATTCCTTTTAAGCTAGGAGAATTTGATGTGATTTTGGGAATGGATTGGTTAGCGTATCATAAGGCTCAAATAGATTGTGCGAATAAGAAAGTGAAATTGCGAACTGCGGAAAATGCAACGGTAATATTCAAAGGCGGAAAACAGTGGAAGAAATTTCTCACCGTGATGCAGACCAAACGATTGCTTCTACAAGGATGTGAGGCGTACATAGCTTACGTGTTAGATACTGAAAAAGGAAGTCCTAGAATAGAAGACATTCCAGTTGTATATGAGTATCCGGACGTCTTTCCAGACGAGCTTCCAAGGTTACCGCCAGATCGAGAAATCGAATTCACGATTGATCTAGCACCAGGTACAGAACCAGTTTCGAAAGCTCTGTATCGAATGGCTCCAGTCGAGATGAAGGAATTGTCAACGCAACTGCAAGATCTTCTAGACCGAGGCATTATACGACCTAGTGTATCCCCATGGGGTGCACCAGTGTTATTTGTGAAGAAGAAGGATGGCAGTATGCGATTATGCATCGACTATCGAGAGTTGAATAAACTCACTATTAAGAACAAGTATCCTTTACCGAGAATCGACGATTTGTTCGACCAGCTAAAAGGAGCTGCATGGTTTTCAAAGATAGATTTGCGATCAGGCTATCATCAATTGAAGATTAAAGCTGAAGATATTCCTAAGACTGCATTTCATACGAGATATGGACATTACGAGTTTCTTGTAATGGCATTCGGTTTGACAAACGCGCCAGCTGCATTCATGGATTTGATGAACAGGATATTCAAGAAATATTTGGACAAGTTTGTAATTGTATTCATTGATGACATTTTGATTTACTCCGAGACAGAAGAAGAGCATGCAGAACACTTGAGGATAGTTTTGGAAATCCTGAGGAAAGAGCAATTATATGCAAAATTCTCAAAATGTGAATTCTGGTTAAGGGAAGTACAATTTCTAGGGCATATCATCAGTAGAGAAGGCATCCAAGTCGATCCAGCAAAGATTGAAGCTGTGTTGAACTGGGAACGACCAAAGACACCAACAGAAGTTCGAAGTTTCTTGGGATTGGCAGGATATTATCGAAGGTTTGTCAAAGATTTTGCGAAAATAGCAACACCGTTGACCAAGTTAACTCGAAAAAGTGAAAAGTTTGAATGGAATGATAAGTGTGAAGAAAGTTTTCAAGAGTTAAAGAACCGGTTGGTGACCGCACCAGTACTGGTATTGCCAGATGAGCAAGGGAATTTCGTTATTTTCAGCGACGCTTCGTATCGCGGGCTAGGATGTGTATTGATGCAACACGATAACGTCATCGCATATGCTTCGAGACAACTTAAACCTCATGAACAAAAATATCCTACGCATGATCTGGAATTGGCAGCGATTGTATTTGCATTGAAGCTTTGGAGACATTATCTCTACGGTGAAAGATGCGAAATCTACACGGATCATAAAAGTCTGAAGTATATCTTTACACAAAAGGAACTGAACATGCGACAACGTCGATGGCTAGAATTGATAAAGGATTACGATGTTACAATCAGTTATCATCCAGGAAAAGCAAATGTTGTAGCGGATGTGTTGAGCAGGAAAGAAAGATTGAATTGGTTAACTTCATGCGAAGAATTGGCCAAGGAATTCGACAAATTGGAAATCGAGATTCGTGTTCCCAATGAATCTGCAGAAGCTATCTACACTATGACTTTCCAACCGGAATTGTTAGAGAAGATTCGCCGCTGTCAAGATGAAGTGATGAGTCAAGATGACGACCTGACGGGAGAAGAGATCACAACTCAGAAAGATAGTGAAGGAATTTTACGCTTTGCGTCAAGAATCTGGATCCCTAATATGGTAAAATTAAAAGAAGAAATAATGCGAAATGCGCATAATTCGAAGTATTCCATTCATCCAGGAAGTACAAAAATGTATCGCGATCTGAAAGAAAACTTCTGGTGGCCGAACATGAAAAAGGAAATAGCAGAATGGGTGAGTAAATGCTACACATGCCAGCGAGTTAAAGCGGAACATCAACGTCCAAGCGGGTTATTGCAACCGTTAGACATTCCAGAATGGAAATGGGAACATCTAGCGATGGATTTTGTTGTAGGACTACCAAGGACTAAGGCAAATCATGATGCGATATGGGTAATCATTGACAGACTTACAAAGTCGACACATTTTCTACCAATTAACGAAAGATTTTCGCTCGACAAATTAGTGCACATGTATCTTAAAGAAATTGTGATGCGACATGGAGTTCCAATATCTATCGTGTCTGATCGAGATCCTCGTTTCAATTTAAGATTTTGGAGACAATTTCAAGAATGCCTTGGAACGAAATTAAACATGAGTACCGCTTATCATCCGCAAACTGACGGGCAAAGTGAAAGAACTATCCAAACGATTGAAGACATGTTACGAGTTTGTGCGATCGATTTTGAAGGCAGCTGGGATGAACATTTACCTCTGGTAGAATTTTCTTATAATAACAGCTATCACGCCAGCATTGGAATGCCACCGTATGAAGCACTATATGGGAGAAAATGTAGATCACCAGTAAACTGGGATGAAATTGGAGAACGCAAAATTTTGGGTCCAGAATTAATTCAGCAAACAAAGGAAAAGATTGAACTTATTCGGAAACGATACGATGCAGCGCAAAACAGGCAACGCAAATACGCAGACCAAGCACGGAAGGATATGGACTATCAGGAAGGAGAACACGTATTACTTAAAATATCGCCATGGAAAGGATTGACTAAATTTAGCAATAAGGGTAAATTGAAGCCACGATATGTTGGACCATTTGAAATTTTGAAGAGAGTAGGAAAGCTTGCATACGAATTAGCTTTACCACCTCATATGCAACATATTCACAATGTGTTTCACGTGTCAATGCTTAAGCGATATAATCCTGATTCTAGGCATGTAATAGAGT
This sequence comes from Apium graveolens, assembly GCF_009905375.1. Classification (NCBI taxonomy): domain Eukaryota; kingdom Viridiplantae; phylum Streptophyta; class Magnoliopsida; order Apiales; family Apiaceae; genus Apium; species Apium graveolens. Next base: position 249,802,462 of record NC_133649.1, on the reverse strand, counting down.
ATGAACCGATATATATCCAACCTGATTTGTCTTTTGTAGAGCAGCCGGTAAGAATTTTAGATCGGCGAGAGAAAGTGTTGAGAAATAAGTCTGTATATTTAGTGCGAGTGTTGTGGAGAAATCCTATGGTTGAAGAATCAACCTGGGAACTTGAAAGTAAAATGTTAGAGAAATACCCTCATTTGTTTTCATAGAAGATTCTGAGGACAGAATCCTATTAAGGGGGGGAGAATGTAACGACCGGGAAATTTACGTTGTATTATATCATATTTATAATAAAATATGTGTATTAATATGTCAGTTATGTGTGATTATCTGTTAAACCCTAATTGGTACATGCTACGTGTATTCTGTATCATTTCTATATTTTTAAGGTATTTTTCAGATGTTTTATATCGTATTCAAAGGTTTCATTTGAAACGCTTTGCAACCCAAATAATGATTTTAAAGCCAGTATTTCAAATAAAATAATGGGCCTTATTTTTTCATCAAACGACTTTTACAATCGCAATATTCTGAACATCTAGATATTTTATAAATTTTCTCGTTTTACGAAAAATGAATTTTCCGGGTCCCATTGGGTGTTAAAAACCCCACAAAAAGCACATTTTTATTTTTATAAAATTATAGGACTTTTATTTATACCATTTCTTTGTATTTTTGAATTATTCACAATTTTTAGGAATTTTTGGCATATATATTGTATATATAAAATATTTAAAAATTAAATTTTAATACCCAAAAATTATAAAAATTAGGGCCAAATATTTTTATTAAATGTATAATTAGCCCCTTAATTTTATTTAGGAGTATTATTTTTCATACTATAAATACCCTCATTATTATTAATTAATTCATAATTCTACAAATTAATTCCCAAATTCAGAAATTAGGGTTCCTGAGTTCTTGATTTCAAGCAAAGATTTGACAGTGATTCTGATCTCCAAATCAAACATGTGAGTACTCAATCGAAAGCTCTTGATCCCTACTTTCTAATTCTGTTATCAATTTTGTGTTTTATTACGTTGATTTTCAATTCGTAATTCTAGGGTTTATACCCGATTTGGGGGTTTTTGATTCTGGGGTTCTGGGTTGATTTTGATGTTTGATATAGTTTCCTTTACTTGTTTACAATTGATTGGTGATAGTTAATTGATCGGAGTTATGTTCTAGATAGTTGTTCTTAGTTTAGGGTTTATGTAAACTTTAATTAGTTCATTTTTGTATTTGCAAGAATCTGTGATTGTTTTGAATATAGGGGTTTGATTGTAGAACTCATAAGCTTTGTTTTGATATATTATTTGCAATTTTTCATGTACGAAATGGTCAGTTTGGGTTTTGGCCGGATTTCTTCTTGTTTTAGCCGGAGAAATCGTTGTAGGGATTGATAGGTTATGATATTGATGTTGTTATGTTCCTGGTAAAATTCTGAACGAAAACCCACCAAGAAACGAATTGAACGATGCCTATTTGCCCTAGGAATCGAGCACGTCGGACTCGGGTGAAGCTCGCCGGTGTTTACTCTGTTTTTGGCCGGATAAAACGATCCATGCGACGGGGATAGAAGATGACGGTGGGATTGAGTTCCTAGAAGCACGGGGAATGAAAACCCTCAACTGATTTCGTCGTTTCATCGCTGTTTAGGCCGGATTCATTCGCCGGAAAACCTACCGGCGTCATTGCCGGTGGGGCAGTTCTTGAGGACCCGACTAAACTGGACCCGACCCGTTTGTTTTATTTCAGACCCGATTTTGATCTACCAAACCTCAATTCCATTTTCCAGAAACTTTTTCTGAGTTTTTAATTATTTACTTTTATTTTATAAATCAGAAAATCAGTTTTAAATTCTGAAAAATATTATTAATAATTCCTGAATTATTTTAATAATTCGTATTTAATTACTTAATTAATTATTTAACTATTATCTAATTAATTAATAATTAGGTAATTAATTAATAAATAAGGATTAATAAAATGATTTATAATCCGATAATTAGTTTATATTACGAGTAACTCGTATCTATACGGGTAGCGATTCGATAATTAATATTATTATTCGGTCGATAGTTAATTATTCGTATAATATCGTAATAATTATTCGTATCGTATAATTAAATACGGATAATTAATTGATTAATGAATCGTATAAGTTATAATAATAACAATGATGTTTCGATAATTATGCGAGAAATGTGAATAACTCGTAGAAATACGAGTAATGGATCGTTGCGTTGAAATATGATTCGAATAATAACTCATTTATTCAATAATTAACGTACCAATTAATGATATTGATTATTTATTTATAAATAATCGATCTAATCGAATAAATAACGATAAGTTATAAATATTTTTAATAAATTGTGATTAATCCTAATAATTAGGGATTAATTATTTTATATTATTAAATAATTATTTATTAATTATTTATTAGTTCTTTATTAGTTATTTATTTATTAATTTTAAAAAGTTATAAATTATTTCGATAATTAATCACATAATTTTCAATAAATCATAACTTCTTCGTTTTAACTCCAAAAATTATAAAAAAATTATTTTTGGACTTTGATTTTTCTTAAATAATTATTCAAAAATTATTTTGGGATTTAAAAATTAGCAATAATTAGTTATATTGAATTATCAGTGTTTAATTGATAATAATTCAACCGTTAGTCCGAATTGAGCGAAACGAAAGCCTGTTGACTCAGAAAAATGAATTCTTTTCACTAAAAATAATATAAAGACCTAATTTCTTCTCGAAATTAGTTGATTTTATTGATTGCTTGATTATCAGTCGAAATGCGTGCCGAGACGAGTTCAAAAAATTACGGAAAAATGGGAAATGAAGCAGAAGGTGATCAACGGAGCAATCAACGAGTCGATTTTGATTCTAAAAATTATTTTGACTACCAAAATTATTTGTGCTTATGTGCTTATGTGTATTATGTGGTTAATCGAGTCTTACTTGCTTATATGTAATATAAGAGTCAGTTATAGGCGCATGGGTAGATAATAGGAATGAAATGAAGTCAATTCAAGATGCAAATTAAAGTACAAGATGACTTAATCAGTCTATTTTGCTAACAGAAGCTAAGCCAGCAAGGCAGGTCAAGTAGGGGATAGACGGAAGTGATTTAATTGCAGTGAGTCGCGCAAAAGGCAAGTTTCTTCCCTATTCTAATTTCAGAATAGTAATATTCATTTCAAATTCTTATTACATTTACATTACTTTAACTCCTTTATTCATATCTCAGTTCGATTCTTGAATTATTCTTTTCATTTGAATTTATTATTCATATTCCAATTATTACTCACAATTATTAATATATTCTGGTGATTAGAATATATCAAAGTATACCGATTGTTCCGGTTGCTATTCTAAGGACTGGATAACATTACTTTTGGGGATTAAGGTTACTTAATCATAAGGACCGGAACATCACCGGATCCTTGAGATGGGCCGTAGTGCCTGGGTGCCCGACGGGATCTATATAGCGAGATATAGATCTGCACTGTATCCTGGCTGATCAGCAGGGTATAGCTGCGAACTTGAATCCAGTGTAGTTCGTTTATATTTGCTAGCAATGGCCTTCTTTTGATTCTTATGAGGTTATATCTTTGCAGATATACCTGGGATACGGATTCAGTTATATTGCTTTAACATTATGTATATTTGGTAGACTTGTTGAGCAATTTTGGCTCACCCTTTTTTGTTGTTATTCACCTTATTGTTTCAGTTAAGAAGGAATATGAAACCCGTCAGAACACGAGTGGTAAAGAAGCGGGTCAAGCCTCAGGATCCTCTTATACCCAAGAAGTTGATCCCTATCCAGGAAGAAAGCTTTGAGTTGCCCGAGCAGGTGGAGTGTTAATAGATAGTATGTGTGTTTGAATAAAAGCTGAACTTAGTTTAAAATGAGTTAGACAATGGTTTGTAATAGAGAAAGTTTGTGAGATTTTGAATGTTGGTTTGTAATAAAAGTAGTTAGTGGTTCTTATTTTCATACTTCAACCTAGAAAGATCCTGGTAGTTATTAAGGGGTTTAGTTTCATTTCTCTATTATTTATCAATAAGCTTGTACAGGTTTGGAAATTAGCTTGTAACCCCCAGACTTATACCCCGGGTCTGGAGGGCGTTACAATGAGGACCTCTTTCAATGCAATCCACATAAGTTTCATCTTGAGAAAAAAGATGTAGATGCATTTTTACCTTCCAGTGGTGATAGTTGTCTTTATCCAGAAATGGAATTTTAACTCCAACATCCTTTTTATTTATCTTGTTGATTGTTGTGATCTTTACTCTCTTTGTACTTCAATAACTTGCTCTAATACCAATCGTTACTCCCTAAAAAATACAACAAGAATTACAGAAGGGGAGTTGAATGTAATTCTGGCTACTTTTTGAGATTTTAAAATTGTTCTAACTTAATATATATATATATATATATAACAGTGTTTGTTTGCAATAGTGCGGAATGAACGAGTAATAGAAATCAAAACACTAAGTGATAAAACACAAGCTTTAAAACTTTCTGGTGGATTTAAAAGTATCCACCGGAGATATATATATATATATATATATATATATATATATATATGTATATATATATCAGATTGAGAACTCTGTGAAGCTTTGAATAGCTCACAGCTTCTTTACAAGTTGAGCAAACAAAACTACAAAGAAATTCTCAGAGAATACAGCTTGATATGTTTATCTGAAAAATGTTTTCTTAGTTTGTTGTTCTACTTGCTACACTTGGTTTATATATCACCAAGTTTGCATGACAGTAAGACAAGATAATAAAACAAAACTATATCTAGTCTAACTTCATGCTACTTCATTACTTTATTCCAGCATCTTTGAACATCTTCTTAGTTGCATGAAAATGGTAATGCTTCTTTGTTCTCAAACTCCTGCTTAATAGGCTGCCACATTCCTTTTGCAAAAACCCGATGCATGTGACTGTGTTGTCACTATCAACAGCTATTTGAATATGATCATCCGTCGGGATTATGTTGAACATCCGTCGGGAATATGTTGATCATCCGTCGGGAGCCTTGTAGATCATCCGTCGGGAGTCTATCTGTCACTTGACTCTATTTCACTTATACAGAATTACAAGACATCTCATATTTATAATTAGCCAACCTATTCTGTATATCAATCTAGTAGTCAATATGAGTTAGGGAATCCTACAGAATCTACTAGACTAAACCTGTTGTTTACAAAAATGTGCTACAGTACCTATTTGTTACATAAGCTATGCTCTCGATGGATGTCAAACTGTCATCTGTCGGGACTATAAAGTTCATCCGTCGGGACTATATTAGAACATCCATCGAGAGCTACAATATTCACTAAGTTAAATCTACTAAGGTATTTTGTTTAACTTATCATAAAGTTTACAACATATTCCTAACATCTATGCCATTAACCAAGAAGACCCGGAAGAATGAAAAGTTTGTATGGAATGAAAAATGTGAGGAGAGTTTTCAAGAATTATAGAATCGACTAGTAACCGCATCTGTTCTTGTATTACCCGATGATCAAGGAGATTTCGTCATTTACAGTGACGCTTCCTATCGAGGACTTGGATGTGTTTTGATGCAACATGTTAATGTAATCGCATATGCTTCTAGACAATTAAAGCCTCATGAAAAAAACTACCCAACGCATGATTTAGAATTAGAAGCTATTGTGTTCGCGTTGAAACTCTTGAGACATTATCTTTATGGTGAGAAATGTGAAATATACACGGATCATAAAAGTTTGAAATATATTTTCACACAGAAAGAACTCAACACGAGAAAACGACGCTGGCTAGAACTAATCAAAGAATATGACGTATCAATCAACTATCATCCTGGTAAGGCAAATGTTGTAGCAGATGCACTGAGTCGAAAGGAAAGATAGAATATATTAACCTCTTCAGAAGAATTGATCAATGAATTCAATAAATTGGATATTAAAGTTCGTATTCCAGAAAGCTCCACGGAAATGAACTACACCAAGACATTCCAATCGGAATTATTGGAAAAGATACGAAGATGTCAGGAGGAAATAATGGATCATGAAATTGATAATTTAACAGGAGAAGAAATTACAAGCCAGAAAGATGACAAGGGAATCTTATGAGTTACTTCAAGAATCTGGATACCCAATGTACCGGAACTAAAGGCAGAAATTTTGCGAGACGCTCGTAGTTCAAGATATTCAATTCATCTTAGAAGCACGAAGATGTACAGAGATTTGAAGGAGAACTTTTGGTGGCCAAACATGAAGAATGAAATAGCGGAATGGGTTAATAAATATTACACGTACGAACGAGTCAAAGCAGAACATCAACGTCCGAGTGGATTACTACAACCACTGGATAGTCCAGAATGGAAATGTGAGCACTTAGCTATGGATTTCGTAGTGGGACTTCCATGAACCAGAGAAAACCATGATGTAATTTGGGTTATCATTGATAGACTAACAAAGTCAGCACATTTTCTCCAATTAACGAGAGATTTTCACTTGACAAGTTAGTACATTTATATCTTAAGGAAATACTGATGCGCCATGGAGTGCCTGTATCAATTTTATCTGATCGAGATCCACATTTGAATTCGAGATTCTGGAGACAATTTCAGGATTTCCTTGGTACCAAACTAAATATGAGTACCCCTTATCATCCACAGACGGACGGGCAAAGTGAAAGGACGATTCAAACAATTGAAGATATGCTACGTGTATGTGCCATAGATTTTGAAGGCAGTTGGGACGAACATTTACCGCTAGTGGAATTCTCTTACAACAACAGCTATCACATTAGCATTGGAATGCCACCTTATGAAGCCTTATATGGAAGAAAGTGTAGATCACCTACATGTTGGGATGAAGTTGGAGAACGCAAAATTCTAGGTCCAGAACTGATCCAGCAGAGCAAGAAAAAAGTAGAGCTTATCCAAAGGCGACTCGAAGCAACACAGAATCGACAACGTAAATACGCAGATCCAGCCAGGAAGGATATGGACTATCAAGAAGGAGAACATGTATTGCTGAAGATATAACCATGGAAATGATTGACTAGGTTTGGCAATAAGGGCAAGTTAAAACCATGATACGTCAGTCCATTTGAAATTTTGAAGAGAATTGGAAAGGTTGCATACGAATTAGCTTCACCGCCTCATATGCAGCATATCCATAATGTGTTCCATATATCAATGCTTAAGAAATATAATCCTGATATGAGGCATGTAATAAAATATGAGCCAATAGAGCTTCAAGCTGATTTGTCATATGTAGAACAACCAGTAAGGATTTTAGATCGGCAAGAGAGAGTATTAAGGAATAAATCTGTATCATTAGTAAGAGTCTTGTGGAGAAATCCTGTGGTTAAAGAGTCAACCTGGGAACTGGAAAGTGAAATGTTAGAAAAGTATCCCCAGTTATTTTCCTAGCGAGATTCTGAGGACAAATCCTAATAAGGGGGGAAGGATGTAACGACCGAGAAATTACGATTGTATTATATCTTAATAAAGATGATTTATGTGTTTTATTATATCTTTAATTGTGTTGAGTCATAAAACCCTAGCTGTTATGTGCTACGTGTATCCTGTTTCAGTCAGAATGTATTATGGATAATTATCGGGTGTTATACTGTTAATTGAATATCTTTATATCAAAGGTCGTACGGCCCAAGCAGTGTTTTAATAGCCTATAATTCAAATAAAATCATTGGCCTTATTTTGCCAAGTATGGCCTATACCACATCGATATTCTGAACATCCAGACGTTTTACAAATTTTCTCGTTTCCCGAAAAATGACTTTCCCGTGCCCCTTCGGGTGTTAAAACCCCCACAAAAAACACATTTTTATTTTTGTAGGATCATGAAATTATCAAATATCATTTTTCTTTGCATTTCTTGTAATATTCACTATTTTTGGGAATTTTTAGCATATATTTTTGTATTTATTGGATAATTAAAAATTCAAAATTAATACCCAAAAATTATAAAAATTGGGGCCAATTAATTTTATTAGATGTATAATTAGACCCTTAATTTTATTTAAGGGTATTATCCGTACTAATATAAAAACCTGAATTATTATTAATTAATTATTAATTAATTATTAAAAAAATCAGAAAATTCAAGAAAATCCCCAATTCTCTGAAATTAGGGTTTGAAATTCTTGGGAATCAAAGTTTAATTTGATCGTGATTCTATATACCAAATTATTCATGTAAGTAGTCGATTTGAAGCTTTTTGAATGTTCTTTTCAGTTCTGTTATCGATTATAGCTGTGGATTGATTGATTTTAATTTCATAAATTCGGGTTTTAATTTCGAAATTCGGGTTTTGTTATTTGTTGATTGATTGATGTTTATGTGGTTACAAACGATCAGATCGTCATTTTTGGAGTTGTTTTATGTAAGTTTCGTGATTGTTGGGTTAATTTTTGAGCTCGCCGGAGGGGGGTGCGGTGTTCGTCGGCGTTCATTGGAGCCGCCGCGTTCATCGCAGTTCCGACCAAATTTTTGACAAAGGATGGAGGATGGAGGTCCTGGGAATGATGAGGAATGAAGCCACGTGGTTAATCGATCTGGAAATCACGTTCTCGCTGGGTTTTTCTTGCCGGAACGATCAACGGCGACAGAGCCGCGGTGACGTTCTTCGCGACCCGGGGTCGACCCGGTTCCAACCCGGAAATCGACCTAGGTTTGATTCACAAAAACCCTAATTCATTTCCTGATTTCTGTTTTTGAATTTTTTATAATTTAGTTTTATTTTTATAAAAACAGAAATTAGTTTTGTTAATTTGAAAATCAAATAAAATAATTTGATTAAAATCTGAAATATTTTGTAAATAATTTCTGAATTATTTTCTAAAATCTGAAATTAGAATATTTAATTATTTATTTATTTATCTATTTATAACATATTTACTTATTTATTTAAGTAATTAATTATTAGTTGAAAAATTTATTATTCAAACGGATTAGTTATTCGATAATTAATCAGTTAGTCGAATAACTTGTAATAATTCGAGTTGCGTTCCGAATTTTAAGAATTAGGAGTATAAATAATTATTTATTTACTTACTTCTTTCCAGATTACGTGACATTTATTCGTACTGATTAATTATTTATAATTAATCAATTTTAACTAAATAATTTGTAATAAATTGTAATTAATTCCAAAAATTAGGAAATAATTATTTTAAAATATGATAATTCTTAAATAATGATTTTGAAATATAATTAAGATTTATTTAATTATGAATAATTGTTTATAATTGATTAATTCTTGTTTATTCCGTAATAATTAAACCGTCTATCCGATTTCATCGAAACGAAGACCCTTAGACTCAGAAAAATGACCCGATTCCATTAAAATAGTAATAACTCATAATTTCTTTTGATAATGAGTTGGCTTAGGATACTTATTTGTTTGTAGACCCAATTATTGATATATATGAGTCTAATAAATCCCAGAATAATTAAGAATCGAGCCAGATAATGTGTGTTAATGCGAATATAGGTCTACTATCGATTCTAAAAATAATTATAGGTCCAAATTGACTATGTGCCTTATGTACTGTGTGATTTACGTGATTATGTGAACACTATTTGCTAGATAATTATATACGAGTCAGATAGAATCGTATGGGTAGACGATAAGGGCTACGTGGCATCAGTTTGAGATACGCATACAATGTATGTCAACTAAATAAATGTCTTTCTTCGATAGAAACACCACCAGCAAGGTGAATCAAGC